>NW_026692725.1:0-28836 GCF_021218885.2 Marmota monax | reverse complement strand
TTATGAATAGGACTACATTAGTGCTAAGATTACGGCTAGGGTTAGTTCCTAGTTTAGGCCTAAAGTTAGGTTTAGGGTTAGGATTAAAGCTAGGTTTAGGGTTAGGATAAGGGGTGGGGTTTGTGTTAGGTTTAGGGTTGGGATTAGGGCTATGGCTAATGTCAGGTCGAAGTTTATGATTGGGGATAGTTTTAGGATTAGTGTTATGGTTAGGTCTAGTGTAAGGGTTAGGTTTAGTGTAAAATTCATCCTTAGAGCTAAGAGATTTATTAGGGTCAGGGTGATGTTAGAGCTTATTTGAGGTTAGGTTTTAGGGTTAGGGCTCGAATTAGCACTAGGGTGTGGGTTAGGGAAATGATAGGGTTTTGTTTAGAATTAATATTAGGTTTAGGGTAATTGATAGGGTTAGGGTTAGCAATAGGGTTAAGGTTAGGCCTAGGGTTCGCATTAGGGTAAGGGTTATGGTTAGTTTAATGGATAGGATTAGAGCTAATTTTAGGGCTAGGTTTATGGTTAAGAATAGGTCTTGAATTAGGGTTAGGATTAGTGTTCAAACTAGGGTTATGCTTAGGTTTATGTTTAACATAAGGGTTCGGTTTTGATCTACGGTTAGGGCTAGGGTGAGGGTTAGGTTTAGGGTTACTTCTAGGGATAAGATTATAGTACTCATAGGGTTAGGGTTAGTATTAGGGCTAGGGACATCATTAGGGATAGGGTTAGGGTAATGTATAGGTTTAGATGTAGATTTAGGGCTGTGTTTAAAGTTAGACTGAGGTTTAGGCTTAGAGTTAGGGCTATGGTTATGTTTAGGTTTATAGTAAGGGTTAGGTTTTGAGCTAGGGTTAGGTCTATCTGTGAGGTTTAAGGTTAGGTCTAGGGTTAGTTTTCCAATTAGGTTTAGGTTTAGCATTAAGCCTAGGATTATCAATAAATTTAGGTTTAGGTTTAGAGTAATGGGTAGGTTTAGAACTAGGTTTAGGGCTAGAGTTATGGTTAGAATTAGGGCTAGGGTAAGGTTTAGATTGAGGGATAGGTGTAGGATTATGTTTAGAGAAATGTTTAGGCTTTGATCTAGGATTAGGACTAAGGCGAGAGGTAGGTTTGGGTTAGAGCTAAGGTTAGTGTTAGGGTTATGCTTAAGGCTTGATTTAGGCCTAGGACTAGCTCTAGCTTTTGTGTTAGGTTTAGGGCTAGGGTTAGGGCTATGGGTAATATAAGAGCTAGGGGTATGTTGAGGGCTAGCTGTAGGGTTAGGGTTATGGCTAGATCTAGTGTTAGGTTTAGAAAAGAGCTAGGGGTACTCTTAGTGTTCAGTTTAAGGTGAGGGCTGTGTTTAGAGCTAGGCTGACTTTTAGGATATCAGTCAGGTCAGGGTTTGCTTTAAGGTGAGTGTTATGAGTATAATTAGGGCTAGGGTTACTGTTAGGGTTTGGTTTAAGTTTAGCATGATTTTTAGAGCTAGGTTCAGTGTTAGGTTATGCATCAGGGTCAGGGTAAGTTTTAAGGTTAGGGTTAGGACTCGAGTTAGGGCTAGGGTTATGTCTAGATGTAGTGTTAGGGTTTGGTTTAAGTTAATGTTTAGGGTTAGGGCTGTTGCTCCTTTTTTTTTTTTGTCCTAGTTCTAGGGTTTGGGCTAGTTATAAGATTAGCATTAGGGTTAGGGCTAGTGTTAGTGTTAGGCTTAGGCTTTGGGTTAGGGTTAGATTTAGATATAGTGTGAGATCTAGGATTAGGGCTAGGTCTAACTATAGGGCAAGGGTCAGGGCTAGGGTTATGGTTACATTAACAGATAGGGTTAGAACTAGGTCTAGGACTAGGGTGAGAGTTATAGTTAATCTTAG
Source organism: Marmota monax (assembly GCF_021218885.2). Classification (NCBI taxonomy): domain Eukaryota; kingdom Metazoa; phylum Chordata; class Mammalia; order Rodentia; family Sciuridae; genus Marmota; species Marmota monax. The sequence continues at coordinate 26,995 of NW_026692725.1, read as the reverse complement.
GCATAAGGTTTTGGTTAGTTTTAGGGATAGGGCTAAGTTAGGGCTAGGATTAGGGCTAGATTTAGAGTTAGTCTTAGGCCTAGGGTTTTGGTTAGTTTTAGGGATAGGGCTAAGTTAGCACTAGGAATAGGGCTAGGTCTAGTGTTCAGCTTAGGCCTAGTGTTAGGACTAGTGTTACAGTTAATTTTATGGTAAGGTATGTTGTTATAGCTAGGTTTAGAGGTAGGGTGAGGGTTAGAGTTTTGTTTAGAACTAGGGTTAGGGTTAGGGTTATGATTAATGCTAAGTTTAGGGCTAGGATGAGTCCTAGGGTTAGTTGTAGGTTTAGGTCTAGAATTAGGGCTAGGGCTTATGTCAGGTCTAGTGTTACAGTTTGGGGTAGATTTAGGGTTAGGTTTGTGTCTAGGTCTAGTGTAAGTTTTAGGCTTAGGGTAAGGGTCAGGTTTAGAGCTAGGTGTATTTTTAGGGTCAGGATCAGGTTTAGGGTTTGTTTTAGGGTAAAGTTTAGGGATAGGGCTCAAATGAGCATTAGGGTTAGTGTTAGGGTTATGGTAATTGATTGGGTTAGGTTTAGGTTTCAGGGTAGGTTTAGGGCTTGGAGAGCTTTAGGGTTAGCAAAAGGGTTAGGGTTTTGCCTAGGGTTAGCATTAGGATTAGGGTTATCATAAGGATAATATATAGGGTTAGAGCTATGGTTAGGGCTAGGGTTAGGTTAGGATTAAGGCTAGAGCTAGGTTAGGTTTTGAGTTAGGGCTAGTAACCCTAGCTTAGGGTAGGGTTAGGGTTAGGGCTAGGGTTTTCATTAGGGTTAGCATTAGGTTTAGGGTAAAAGATTGGGTTAGATGTAAGGTTAGCTTTATGGTTAAGGTTAGGTTTAGATTTAAGTTTAGGTTTAGGTCTAGGTTTACTGTTGGTTTTAAGGTAAAATTTAGGTTTTGAGTTAGGGTTAAGGCTATGGCAAGTTGTAGGTTTAGGGTTAGGTCTAGGGATCGGATTATGGTTTGGGTTAGGGTTTCGGTTAGGGTTAGGGATAGGCTTATTATTAGGGGTAGGGTTAGAGTTAGGCTAATGCCTAGGGTTAGAGCTAGTGTTAGGTTTAGATTTAAGGTTAGGATTAGGGCTATGGTTAGGGTTATGTTTAGGAATAGTGCTAGGGTCATGTTTGGGCTAAGGGTTAGTCTTTGTGCTAAGGTTAGGACTAAGGTGAGGGTTAGGGTTAGGGTTAGGACTGGGGTTAGGGTTAGGGTGAGGGTTATGCTTAGGGTAGGTTTAGGCCTCGATTAGGGTTAGGGTTATTTAAGTTTTGTGTTAGATTTAGGCCTAGGGTTAGTGCTATGTGTAATGTAAGATCTATGGTTCTGATTAGAGCTAGTTTTAGGGTTAGGATTAACACTAGGTCTAGTGTTAGGTTTAGGTTTTGGGTTAGGGTCAGGTTTATAGCTAGGTTTAATGTTAGTGTCAGGGCCAGTGTTCAGGTTAAAGTTAGGGTTAGGGTGAAAGCCAGAATAGGACTAGGGTTAGGTCTAGTGGTAGTGTTAGTGTTTGGTTTAGGTTAAGGGTTATGGTTAGGGCTAAAAGTATGTTTTTGTTTAGGTCAAGGGCTAGAGTAATAGCTAGATTTAGGATTAGGTTTAGGTCTAGGGCTAGTGTTAGGGTTAGGTTTATGTATAATTTTTTTCTAGATAGGGCTAGTTTCATGTTTCAGTTTCGGTTTAGCATCAAATTTAGACCTATAATTAGTGTTAGGGTCAGAATAAGGGTGAAGGTTAGGGTGAGGTTTTAGGTAAGGGTTAGATCTAGAATGAGTCTAGTGTTAGGACTAGTAATAGGGTTATTGTTTGGGATTGGCTAAGGATTAGGATTAGGACTAGAGTTAGCATTATGAATAGGGTTTGTTTTGGGGTAATGGATAGGATTAGAGCTAAGGTGAGGGCTGGGATTAGGGCTAGGTTTAGGGCTAGTTTTAGGGTTAGAGTTAGGGTTAAATCTAGTTTTAGGGCATGGATTAGGACTATTTTTGTGTTAGAGTTAGTGCTAGGTTTTGGCTAAGGCCAATGTAAGAACTAGGGTTATGATTAGGATTTGTTTTAGGGTTAGGGTTACAGCTAGGTCTAGTGTTAGCATTAGTTTTAGGTTTAGGGTGATATTTAGAGCTAGGGTTTGTGTTTGGATATGAGTCAGTGTGAGGGTTAGTTTTAGGCCTAGACTCGAATTAGAGCTCGGTTATGGCTAGTTATGGGTTAGGGTTTGGTTTTGGTTAAGATTTAGGGTTAGAACAATGGCTAGGTTTAGGGGTAGGGTTAAGGTTAGGGTTCAAATAGGGCTAGGATTAGTGCTATGATTAGTGTTAGGGTTAGGCGTATGGTTAGGGCTAATGTTAGGGTTAGTTTTAGGGGAAGGGTTGGGGTTATATAGCTAGGTTCAGTGCTAGGGCGATGGTTATATTTAGGGATAGGGCTAGGTGAGAGTTTTGTTTAGGATTTAGTCTAGGTTTATGTTTAGGATGAGGTCTAGAGTTTGTGTTAGTGTTAGGGCTAGGATAAGGGCTAGGGCTAATATCAGGTCTAGGGTTATCGTTAGGGATAGAGTTAGGGATAGGTTTATGGCTAGGTCTAGTGTAAGGGTTAGGTTTAGCATAGGGGTTTGGTATAGAGCTAGGTTATTATTACAGTCAGAGTATGGGTTAAGGATTGGTTTTGGTTAAGGTTTAAGCTTAGGGCTCAAATTAGCATTACGGTTAGGGTTAGGGTTAGAGTAATGGATAAAGTTAGGTTTACAGTTTAGTTTAGGTTTAGAGTAATATATAGGGTTAGTGTTAGGGATAGGGTTCGGGTTAGGCCTAGGGTTAGTATTTGGTTTAGGCTTATATTTAGAGTAATGAATATGTTTAGTGCTAGTGTTAGGGCTTAAGTTAAGGTTAGGATTAGGGCTAGGGTTTGGGTTACAACTTGGGCTAGTGTTAGGGTTAGTTTTAATGTAAGTGTTAGGGTTTGAGCTAGGGTTAGGGCTAGGGCGAGGGTTATGGTTAGAGTCAGGGCTACAGTTAGGGTTAGGGTTAGGGTTAGGGCTAGGTTTAGCATTAGGTTTAAGGTTATGTCTAAGGTAATGGATAAAGTTAGAGCTAGGATATGGGCTATGGTATCAGTTAGGATGAGGGATAGGTTTAGAGTTAGGGTTAGAGCTAGGGTTATGTTTAGAGTAAGGGTTAGAGTTTGAGCTAGGGTTTGATCTAGGGCAAGCATTAGGTTTAGAGTTTGTGCTACGGTTAGGGTTAAGGTTATGCTTAGGTCCAGGTTTAGGGCTTGTATTAGGGCTAGCTTTTGTGTGAGGTTTAAGGCTAGTGTTATGGCTATGGATAATGTAAGAGCTAGGGTAATGGTTATGGCTAGTTTTTTTTTTTTTTGTGTGTGTGTGTGTTAGGGATATATATATATATATATATATATATATATATATATATATATATAGAGAGAGAGAGAGAGAGAGAGAGAGAGTTTGGATTAAGTTTTCGGTTAGGATAAGGTTTAGAACTAGGGGTTAGGTTTAGGGTTAGGATTTGAGATAGCTTAGGTTAGGTTTAGGGTAGGTTCACTGCTAGTTCTAGGGTTAGGTTTATGTTTATGTTTAGGGTATGTTTAGCTTTAGGTCTAATGTTATCATTAGGTTAAAGTTTAGGGTGAGGGTAATGGGTTGGTTTCGAGCTAGGGTTATGTCTAGGATTCAGGTTAGGATTAGGGCTAGGGTTAGTTTAGTGTTAGGCCTTCGGTTAGAGTTAGGGTTAGCTTAAGTTTAATGGTTAGGGATTGATATAGGGTTAGGGCTGGAGTGAGGGTTAGGGTTACAGTCAGGGCTAGGGTAGTGTTAGGATTAAGGTTAGGGCTAGAGTTAGCATTAGGTTTAGTGTTATGGTTAAGGTAGTGGATAGAGTTTGAGCTAGGATTTTTGCTATGGTTAAGGTTAGGATTAGGTCTAGGGTTTGGGTGAGATTTTGGGTTTGGGCTAGATTTAAAGTTATGGTTAATTCTAGGGTTAGGACGATGGCTACTGTTAGAGCTAAGATTAGGGCTAGTGTTTGGGTTATGGTAAAGGATAGGGTTAGAACTAGGAATAGGGCTATGGCAAGAGTTAGACTTAGTCTTATGGCTAGAGTTTGGGTTAGGGTTAGGGCTAAATTCGGGCTAGGAATAGGTCTAGGGTTAGTGTTAGCCTTAGTCCTAGGATTAGGGCTATGTTTATGGTTAGGTTTAGGGGAAGGGATGCCTGTTTGATTTCCACCTGCATTTCCATTTACCCATAGGTGTCAAAATGATGTGAAACCTTAAAATACAAAGTGTGATAGTGAACCATGGAATTGAGAAGAACATACCTTGGGAGCATACTAAGGCTAGATAAAAGATGACTCCTGCCCAGTATCAAAGAAATTTGAACAAAACTAACTCTCACCCTAACATTACCTCTAACCCTAGCCCTAGACATAACCCTAAACCTAACATTAACCCTAACCTGATTAGAGAACCATTGATCCTAGACTTCCCGCACTTGGGGAGCCTTATGGGGCAAGCTAAGTGATGAATTCTATCCAACATCAAACAAAACTGACCAAATAATTATAGGAGGTATTTCAATACATGCATATTTTCCTGTTTTCTCCTAAAGGGCTCTCAGATTAAGTTATTTTTGCATGCTTAAGCATAGGCCTACTTTTACAAGGAACATACCAGAGTCCCTAGAGAGAACTGATGGAGTGTGTGAAGTTTCAATAAGCTAGCACAAACCCTGTTTGATTTTTCAACTCCATTAAGTTTCCCATATAGGTCAAAATGAAGTGTAATCTTAAAATACAAAATGTTTCTGACAGTGAACCTGTGAAAGGAGAAGGCCTGAATCTAGGGAACAGAGTAAATCTAGCTAAAAGATAAATCCTGACAAGTATCAAAGAATTTTGAATAAAACTAACTCTAACCCTAACACTAGCTCTAACCCTAGCTCTTCCCCTAACCCTAACATTTTTATGAAACTTTGGCCATAGAATTTCCAAACTTGGGCAGCATAGTGGGGAAAGGTAAAGGATGAATGCTGTGCAGTATCAAAGAAATCTGTCCAAAAAGTTGATGGAGTATATCAGTATATGCATAATTCCCTGTTTCCTAAAGGACTCTTGGATAAAGTTGTTTTTACATGCTTCAGCTTAGGCCTACTGTCACAAGAACAAACCAGAGTTTGCTCACAGAGAATTGATGGAGTGTGAAGTTTCAAGCAGCTAGCACCAATGCTGTTTGATTTTAAACTCCATTTCCATTTACCTGCATAGGACAAAATGAACTAAAACTTTAAAATACAAACTGTTCCTTACAGTGAACCCTTGAACCCAGGAGGCCCAAACGGGTGGAGTATAGTAAGAAAATAATGAATCCTGCCCAGTATCAAGGAATTTTTTTAAAGTACCTCAAATCCTAATACTAGCTTTAACACTAGCCCTAACACTATCCTTAACATAAACCCTAACCTGATTGAAAAACTGATGATCCTAGAAGTCCCAAACTTGGGAAGCCTTGTGGGCTAAGCTATCAGATGAATCCTATGCAGTATCAAAGAAATATGACCAAATAATTGAGGTGGTATTTCAGTTCATGCATATTTCTCTGTTTTCTGCTAAAGGGCTCTCAGATAAAGTTGGTTTGCCATCTTCATCATAGGGCTACCTTCATGAAGATCCAGAGAGTTCCCACAGAGAACTGATTCAGTGTTTGAAGTTTCAAGCAGCTAGCACCAACTCGGTTTGATTTCAACCTCCATTTTCATTTACCTATATAGGTCAATATGAAGTAAAACCTTAAAATACAGAGTGTCCCTGTTAGCAAACCATTGAAATGAGAAGGCCCAAACCTGAGGAACATATTAAGGCTAGGTAAATGATGACTCCTTCCAAGTATCAAAGTAATTTGTACAAAACTTACTCTCACCCTAACACTACATCTAAACCTAGCCCTAACCCTAAACCTAACAAAACCCCAACCTGATTAGAGAACCATTGATCCTAGAAGTCCCACACTTGGAGAGCTTTGTGGGGAAAGCTAAATAATGAATCCTACTCAGTATCAAACAAATCTGACAAAATAATTATGGGAGGAATTTCAGTGCATGCATATTCCCTGCTTTCTCCTAAAGGGCTCTCGGATAAAGTTGTCTTTGCATGCTTCAGCTTAGGCCTACACTCACAAGGAACATACCAGAGTGTCCCTCACAAAGAATTGAGGGTGTGTGTGCAGTTTCAAGCAGCTAGCATGAACTCTGTTTGATTTCAAGGTCCATTTACATTTACTCGTATAGGTCAAAATGAAGTAAAATGAAAACATTAACTGTTTCAGACACAATACAGTTGAACCAAAAGGCCTAAATCTGGGAAACAGAGTAAGGTTATTTAAAGATGAGTCCTAGATTGTATCAAATAAATTTGAATTAAGTAACTCTAACCCTAATTCTTCCTCAAAACTGAGCCCTAATCCTAACCCTAAACATTAACATAGCCCTATCCCTAACCCTAAATTTAACCCGAATTTTAACAGTAACCATTGGCCAAAGCCTTGATCTAACTGTATCCATTACCATAACCCTAACCCTAACCCTAATGCTAAACGTATCCCTAACCCTATTATTTACCCTAGACCTGCTCTAACCCTAACCCTCTCCCTAGCCCTAAATCTAGCTCCGACAATAACACTTACCCTAAACCTAACCCTAACCCTAGGGCTAAACATAACCCTAACCCTAACACTAGCCCTAATCTTAACCATAAACATAGCCCTAAACCTAGCTGTAATCCTCTTTTACCCTAAACTTAAGCCTAACCAAATGCTAACAATAGGACTAAACCTAACTGTATAGCTATCCCTACGGCTATTTAAAACCTTAAAACTATCCTGAACGCTAAACCTAACCATATCCATTACCCTGAACCTAATGCTAATTAAAGCCTGAACTCTAAACCCTAACCAAAACCAATCCCTAATCCTGACCCTGACCATAATAACACACCTACCTCTAAGCCTGACGTTTACCCTAAACCTAACCCTCACAGTAGACCTGTTCATAACCAAACTCTACAACTACCCTTAACTGTAATGCTAGACCTAGCCTTAATCCAAGCCCTAGCCCTAACACAAACCCTCATCTGAGACATAAACCTCGTATTAATCCTAACCCTCACCCTAACCCTAACCCAAGACCTAATCCTAACCATAACCCTAGACCTAACCTTAATATAACTGTATCCATTACCCTAAACATAACCCTTATCCTAATGCTAACCCTAAGACTAAACCTAACCCTATCACTATCCACAGAAATATCAATTACCCTAAACCTAACCTGAACCCTAAACCTAACCCTATCTTTACCCTAAACCTAACCCTAATCGAGCTGTAACCCTAAACTCAAACCTAAACTAAGCCCTAACACTGATCCTGGTCCTAATAATTCCCCTGGCTCTAAAACTGACTCTTACCCTCTACCTAAACCTTACTATAGACCTGGCCATAAACCTTTCTGTAAAACTGTCCCTAACAGTAACCCTAGACTTGACATTAGCCATAGCCATAATTCTAGCCCTAACCCTAACACAAACCCTCATCCGAGCTGTAAACCTAGCCTTAATCCTAACTCTCACCCTAACACTAACCAAAGACTTAATCCTAACCATAATGCTAGCCCTAACCTTAACTGTATCCATTACCCTAAACATAACCCTTAGCCTAATGGTAATCCTAGGACTAAACCTAACCCTATCACTATCCCCAAAACTATCAATTTCCCTAAAACTAGCCTGAACCCTAAATCTAACCCTATGTTTACCCTAACCCTCAACCTAACTCTAATTCCAGCTGTAACCATAAACTCAAACCTTAATCAAGCCCTAACATTGACCCTGGCCCTAATAAATCCCCTTGCTCAAAACCTGACTCTTACCATATACCTAACCAGTACAATAGACCTAGCCATAAACATTTGCCTAAAACTATTGCTAACTGTAACCCTAGACCTGACATTAGCCCTAGCCATAATTCTAGCCCTAACCATAACACAAACCTAGACCTTATCCTAGCCCTAACCATATCCTTAATTACAACCCTAACCCAAACTCTAGGCCTAACCCTGACACCCTAGCCCTAATCGTAGCCATTCTTTAGCCCTATCCATAACCCTAGTCCTAAGACTAACTCTAACTCTAACATGAGACCTTTCACTTGTTCTAAGCCTTACCGTAACCCTAACCCTAGCCCTAACCCTAGCCCTAACCCTTGCCCTATCCTTGGCCCTAGCACTAACTTTAGACAAAACCTAACTATAAATTGAGCCCTAACCCGAAGACTACCCAAACCCTAACACTAGCCCAAACCATAACACTAATCCTAAAACTAGCCCTAACACTAGCCCTAGCCCTAAAACAAAGCTGAGCTATAGCTATAACACTAACACCCTTAACCTAAACCAAACCCTAACCTTAAACCTAGCCCTAACACTAACCCTAATATGAGTTGTAAGCCAAACCCTTAAACTAACCCTGAACCTGACACTGACCCTAACACTACTAGATCTAAACATCACCCTAACCCTAAACCTAACCCTAACAATAACTCTAGCCCTAAAACCCTAAAACTAGCCCTAAACTTCACCCTAGAACTTACATTAGCCCTATCCTTAGCCCTATCCCTAACTTAATCCAAAACATAGCCCTAATCCTAGCTTTAACCATAGCCCTATTCATAATCATAAACCTAGCCCTAAACTGATATCTAACTCTATCCATTACCATAATGAAAACCATTACCTAATGCTAACGCTAGGCATGAACCTAAACCTATCCCTAATCTTAACGCAATCTATTACCCTGAACCTAACCTGAACCTAAACTTAACCTATCATTACCCTAACCCTAACACACTAATTCAAGCCCTAACTTTAAACCTTAACCTATCCCAAACCCTATCCCTGACATTGACCCTAATAAAACCCCTAGCTCTAAACTTGAACATAACCCTACACCTAAACTTTACTTTAAATGTAGCCATAATCCTAACCTTAAAATTATCTTTTACCGTAATTCTGGACCTGAAATTAGGCCTAGCCCTAATCCTAGTCCTAAACCTAAAACAAACCCTAGCCCTCATCCTAGCCCTATGCCTAGCTTTAATCATGACCCTAACCCTAACCATACTCTTAACCCTAATTCTAACCCTCACCCTACATCTATACCTAGCTATAATGCCATCTCTTACCCTAATCTTAAACTTAGGCTTATGGCTACATCTAGTGTAAGGGTTAGGTTTAGGGTAAGGGTCAGATTTAGAGCTCAGGGAATTATTAGGATTAGGATTTGGCTTAGGTAAGGATTTAGGTTTATGGTTCAAATTAGCATTAGTGTTAGGGTTAGGGTATAGTTAGGGTTTGTTTAAAGGTTCAGGTTTGGTTTAGGGTAATTGATACGGTTAGCGTTAGAGATAGGGCTAGGTTTAGGCTTAGGGTTAGCATTAGAGTAAGGGTTATGTTTAGGGTAATTGATAGGGTTAGAACTAGAGTTATGGTTAGGAATATGCCTTGAGTTAGTGTTAGAGTTAGTGTTAGAACTAGGTTTAGAGTTAGGATTAGAGTTATGTTTAGCATAAAGTTTAGGTTTTGAGCTAGGGTTAGGGCTAGGTTTACGGTTAAGTCTAGGGAAAGGATTATGGTAGGTTTAGGTTTATGGTGGTGTTTTGAACTAGATGAGTGTTAGGATATAAGTCAGATAAAGGGTTAATTTTAAGATTATGATTAGGACTTGAATTAGGGCTAGGGTTAGATCTAGGTGTAGTGCTAGGGTTTGGTTTAAGTTAAGGTTAGTGTTAGGCCTGTTGCTCGGTTTTGTTTTAGTGCTATGGTTAGGGTTAGGGCTAGTTTTATGATTAGCTTTAGGGTTAGGGCTAGGGTTATGGTTAGGTTTAGGATTAAGGCTAGATTTAAGGCTAGGATTAGGGCTAGGTTTTGTGTTAGGTTTAGGGCAACAATTAGGGCTAGGACTAATGTTAGGTCTACGTTTATAGTTAGTGATATTTTTAGGATTAGGTTTATGGCACGGTCAAATTAAAGTGTTACCTTTAGGGAAAGGGTCAGATTAAGATCTGGGGTAATTTAGGGTCAGGGTCAGGCTTTGGGTTTGGGTTAGGTTAAGTTTTAGTGTTAAGGCTCAAATTAGCATTAAGGTTACAATTAGGGTTAAGGTAATGGATAGTGTTAAGTTTAGGGTTCAGTTTAGGTTTAAGGTAATGGATATGGTTACGTTTGGTGATAGGTTTAGGGTTAGGCCTAGGGTTAGCATTAGGGTTGTGGATATTATAGGGTAATTTATAGGGATATACCTAGGATTAGGGCTAGGATAATGGTTAGAATTAGGGCTAGATTTAGGGTTATCCCAGGGTTAGCACTAGGGTTAGGATTAGGATTGGGGTAATGAATAGGGTTACAGCTGGGGTTAGGTCTAGGTTTATGGTTAGGATTAAGGCTAGGTTTAGGGTTAGGTTTTGGGTTATGTCAGGGGTTAGGGTTAGGGTTAGGGTTAGGTTTAAGGTAAGGGTTAGGGCTAGATTTAGGGTTATGTTTAGGGTTAAAGGTAGTGTTATGGCTCCAATTACAGATAGGTTTTGGGTTAGGTTAGGGTAAGGTTTAGAACTAGAGCCAATGTAAGAACTAGGGTTATGATTAGAACTAGTTTTAGGGTTAGGGTTAGGGCTATGTTAGGTTTAGGTTTAGGTTTTGAGTGAAGTTTAGAGCTAGCGTTTTTGTTAGGGTCAGAGTCAGGGTCAGGGTTTGTTTTAGGGTTAGGCATAGGACTCGAATTAGAGCTAGGTTTAGGGCTAGGTGCAGGCTTAGGGTTTGGTTTATGTTAAAGTTTAGGGTTAGGACTATGGCTAGGTTGTTTTGTAGGGCTAGGGCTAGGTTAGCGCTAGTTTTCAGACTAGCATTAGTGTTACAGCTTGTGTTAGTGAGATGTTTAGCTTAGGGTTTGGTTAGATTTAGAGTTAGGGTTTGATATAGGATTAGGGCTAGAGCTTGGGTTAGGGCTAATGTAAAGGCAAGTGATAGGATTATGGTAAGGGATAGGGTTAGAAGTAGAAATATGGCTAGGACAAGAGTTAGAGTTAGTCTTAGGGCTAGGGTTAGGTTAGGTTTAGGGCTAAATTAGGGCTAGGATTAGGTCTAGTGTTTGTACTAGGGTTAGGCCTAGTTTAGGCGTAGGTTTAGATTTAGGAATAGGGTTAGGATTAGGGGAAGGGATGGGGTTCAAGTTAGTTTTAGAGCTAGGTCAAAGGTTAGAATTCGGTTAGAACTAGAGTTATGGATTGATTTAGTAATAAGGCTAGGTTTAGGGCTAGGATGAGGGCTAGGATTTGTTTTAGGGTTATGGCAAGAATTAGGGGTAGGGCTAATGTCAGGTCTAGGCTTACATTAGGCATAGATTGAGAGTTAGATTTTTGGCTAGGTCTAGTGTAAGTGTTCAGGTTAGGGTTAGGATCAGGTTTAGAGCTAGGGTTATTATTAGGGTTAGAATTAGGTTTCAGGTTTGGTTTAGGTTAGGGTTTAGGTATAGACTTGAATTAGCATTAGGGTTTGGATAGGGTAATGATAGGTTTGGGTTTAGGGTTCATGTTAGGTGTACGGTAATTGATAGGGTTAGAGTTAGCAAACGGGATAGTGTTAGGCCTAGTGTTAGCCTTAGGGTTATGGTTGTGCTTAGGGTAAGGGATAGGGTTAGGGCTATGGTTATGGTTATTATTAGGCCTAGAGTTAGGTTTAGGCCTAGGGTTAGGGTTAGGTTTAGGATTAGGGTATGATTTAGAGTTTGAGCTATGGTTAGCACTAGGGCAAGCGTTAGGTTAAGTGTAAGGGTTAGAGATTGAGCTAGGTTTTGGACTAGAACGACCATTAGTGTTAGAGTCAGTGTGAGGGTTAGGGCTAGGGTTAGCATTAGCGTTATGGTTAGGGTAGGGTAATGGATAGAGTTAGAGGTAGGTTTTGGCCTATGGTGATGTCTAGTCTCAGGGTTAGTGATATGGCTAAGTCTAGTGTTAGGGTTATGTGTTTTGTTAGGATAAGGTTTAGAGCTAGGGTTTGTGTTAAGGTAAGGGTCCTTGTTAGGTTTAGGGTTAGGTTTATTGTTAGGGCCAGCATTAGTGACTAGGCTTTGTTCTAGGGATAGGGTTAGTGTTTGGGTTAGGTTAAGGGTTATTATTAGGGCTAGGACTAAGGTTTAGTTTAGGGCTAGGCCTAGAGTTATCACTAGATAATAGATTAAGTGTAGATCTAGGTCTAGTGTTAGTGTAAGGTTTAGTTATAGGGATACAGGCAGTGCCAATGTTAGGGGTCTGATTAGGGTTAGGGTCAGGTTTAGACCTATGGTTAGTGTTAGGGTCAGAATAAGGGTCAGGGTTAGTGTTAGGGTTTAGGATAGTGATAGAGCTAGATTGAGGATTAGGGTTAGGACTAGTAATAGAGTTAGGTTTTGGGTTCAGCTATAGAATTAAGTTTAGGAAAAGGGTACCTTTAGGGTTATAGTTTGACCTTGGGTAAGGGATAGGGTTAGTGCTAGTGTTAGGGTTTGGGTTATGGCTAGGGTTAGATTTAGGATAGGGTTAAAGCTAGGGTTAGAGCTTGGATTAGGTCTAGGCTAGGTTTTGTGTTAGCTTTAAGGCTACAGATAATGTAAGAATTAGGCTTACAATTAGGGCCATTTTTAGGTTTAGTGTTACATCTAGGTTTATGCCTGGGGTGATGATTAGAATTAGGTTTAGGTCTAAGGTTAGGTTTGTGTTAGACTTAAGGCTAGATTTTGGGTTAGGATGAGCGCTAGGGTTTGAGTTAGGGTTAGGGCAAGTTTTAGGGATAGGGATAATGTCAAGGTTAGGGTTATGGCTAGGGATAGTTATTAGGTTAGGTTCATGGCTAGGTCTAATGTTAGGTTTAGGGTAAGGCCCAGGTAAAGTGTAAGGTGTATTTTTAGAGTAAGGGTCAGGTTTCGGGTTTGTGTTAGGTTAATTATTAGGGGTAGGGCTCAAATTAGCGTTAGGGTTAGAATTAAGGTTAGGTTTATGGATAGGTTTAGGTTTAGGATTCAGGATAAGATTAGGGTAATTGGTAGGGTTAGGGTTAGTGACAGGGTTAGGGTTAGGCCTAGGGTTAGCATTTGGGTTAGGGTTATCGTTAGGATAATGAACAGCATTAGATCTAGGGTTAGGGATAGGGTTTTGGATAGGATTAGGGCTAGAGTTAGGGTTAGGGTTAGGGTTAGGGTTAGAGTTAGGTTTAGGATACAGGTTAGGTTTTGAGCTAGGGATAGTGCTAGGATGAGGGTTAGGTTTAGGATTATGTCTAGGGTTAGATTTATGTTTAAGGTTAGGGTCAATTTTAGGTTTAGGGCAAAGGTTATCTTTAGAGTTAGATTAATGGATAGCATTAGATGTTGGGTTAGGTTTAGGGGTAGTTATAGCTTTAGGGTTAGTGTTAAGGTTAGAGCTAAGATTATCATTTGAGTTAGGGTAATGGATAGTGTTAGATGTCAGGTTAGGGTAAGGGGTAGTTTTAGGTTTAGGGTAAGTGTTAGGGTTTGGGCTAGGTTTAGTGTTAGAATAAGGGTTATGGTTTTATCTAGGATTAAGGCTACAATGAGGGTTAGGTTTAGGGTTAGGTCTAGGATTAGGTTTACAATTAGAATTAGAGCTAGTGTTATCATTAGGGTTAAGGTTCTGTTTAGGGTAATGGATAAATTTAGAGATAGTATTAGGGCTAGTGTTAACATTATGATTAGGGCCAAGATTAGGATTAGATTTAGGGATAGGGCTAGGCTTATGTTTAGGGTTCAGTTTTGGGTTTTATCTAGAGTTAGGTCTAAGACAAGGGTTAGGGTTAGCATGAGGGTTAGGCTTACAGTAAGGGATAATGTTAGGTTAGGGTTAGGGTTACGCTTTGGCTAGATTTAGACCTAGGATTATGGCTAGGTGTTGTGATAGGATTAGAGCTAGTTTTAGTGCTATGGTAATGTAAGGGTTATGTTTACGGTTATGGCAAGGTCTAATGTTAGGTTTAGGTTTTGGTTAGGGTCAGTTTTATAGCTAGGGTTAGTGTTAGTGTCAGGGTCTGTGTTTGGATTAGGGTTAGGGTTAGGGCTAGAGCCAGAATTAGGATTGGTTAGGTCTAGAGGTAAGATTAGTGTTTGGCTTAGGTTAAGGGTTATCATTAGAGCTAGGGCTAGTTTTTTGTTAAGGTCTTGGTTAATGATATGGCTAGATTTATGATTAGGTTTAATGTAGGGCTAATATTAGGGTTATGTTTAGATATAGGTTTATGGGTAGGGCTAGTGTTAGGGTTTGGTTTAGGTTCAGGGTCAGAATAAGGGTCAGGGTTAGGGTTAGAATTTGGGTTATGATTATAACAAGAATGAGGGCTAGGGTTAGGACTAGTAATAGGGTTAGGGTTTGGGTTAGACTAAGGATTAGTTTTAGGACTAGGGTTAGCATTAGGGTTGGGGTTTGGCTACGGTAAAGTATAAGGTTAGAGCTAGGGTTACACCTATGGTTTGGGTTAGGGTTAGGGATAGTGTTAGGGTTAGGGTTAGGGTGAAAGCTAGGGTTAGGTGTCAGATTTGGGCTAGGTTTGGGTTAGTATTAGGTTTAAGGTTACGGCTAATGTATGATCTAGGTTTATGATTAGAACTAGTTTTAGAATTAGGGTTAGGACCAGGTCTAGTGTTAGGTTAAGTTTTAGGTTTAGGGTAATGTTTAGAGGTAGGGTTAGTGTTAATGTCAGAGACAGGTTTAGGGGTAGATTTAGGGTTAAAATTAGGACTCAAATTAGGGCTAGGCTTAGGGCTAGATATAAGGTTAGGGTTTGGTTTAGGTAAAAGTTTAGGGTTATTGTTATTGCTCAGTTTGTTTTAGGTCTAAGCCTATGGTTAGAGCTAGTTTTAGGATTAGCGTTAGGGTTAGGGCTAGTGTTAGGGTTAGGTTTAGTTTTAGAATTAGGGTTAGATTTAGAGTTAGGTTTAGATCTATGGTTAGGGCAAAATGTAAGGTTAGGGCTAGGGTTATTCTAGGCTATGGCTAGGAATAAGATTATTGTAAGTGATAGAGTTAGAATTAGGGCTAGGTCTAGGGCGAGAGTTATAGTTAATCTTAAAGCTAGTATTAGGGTTAGGTTTAGGATTAGGGCTAGGGTTAGTGTTAGGATTAGTCCTAGGGTTAATGTTAGGGCTAGGTTTAATGTTAATGTTAAGGTCTGGGTTAGGTTTTGGGTAAGCAATGTGGTTATAACTAGCTTTAGGGCTAGGGAAAGGGTTAGAATTAGGGTTAGGGTTATGATTAAAGGTCAGTTTTAGGCTAGAATAAGAGCTAGTGTTTGTGTTTGGGTTAGGGCTAGGATTTGGGCTAGGGCTATTGTCAGGTTTAGGGTTTGATTAGAGATAGGTATCGGCTTATGTTTATGGTTAGGTCTAGTGTAAGGATTAGATTTAGGGTAAGGGTAAGTTTAAAGCTATGTGTATTATTAGGGTCAGTATTTGGCTTAAGGTTTGGTTTAGGTTAATGTTTAGGTTTAGGGCTCTAATTAGCATTAGGGTTAGAGTTAGGGTTAGGGTAATGAATAGGCTTAGGATTAGGGTTCAGGTTAGTTTTAGGGCAATGGATAGGTTTAGGGATTGTGATAGGGTTAGTGTTAAGCCTAGGATTAGCATTAGGGTCAGGATTGTGATTATCATAGTGGATAGAATTAGAGCTAGGTTTAGGGCTAGGCTTATGGTTATGATTAGGGTTAGGGTTAGGGTAGTTGATATAATTAGAGCTATGTTTAGGGCTATGTTTAATGTTAGGATTAGAGCTAGTGTTAGGTTTGGGTTTGGAATATGGCTAGGGTTATGTTAAGGGTAAAGGTTAGGCTTGAGCTAGGATTAGGTCTAAAGCGAGGCTTAGGGTTAGGGTTAGGGCTAGGGTTAGGTTTAGGGTTACACTTAGGGCTATGTTCAGGCCTAAAATTACAGCTAGGTTTTGGGCTAGTTTAGGCCTAGTGTTAGGGCCATGGGTAATGTAAGAGCTAGGGTTATGATTAGGGATAGTTTTTGGGTTAAGGTTATGGCTAGGTCTAGTGTTAGGATTAGGTTTGGTTTAGAGTGAGCTTTGGAGCGAGGATTGTGTTAGGGTCAGGGCCTGTGTTCAGGTTAGAGTTAGTGTTGGGTTTAGTGCCAGAATTAGGACTAGGGTTAGGTCTAGGAGCAGGGTTAGTGTTTGGGTTAGGTTAAGGGTTATTGTTAAGGCTAGGGCTAGGTTGTTGTTCAGGTCTAGGGCTAGAGATATGGCTAGATTTAGGATTAGGTTTAAGTCTAGGGCTAGTGATAGGTTTAGGTTTAAGTATATGATTACCGGTAGGGCTAATGTTAGGATTCGGTTTCAGGTTAGGGTCAGATTTATACCTGCTGTTAGTATTAGGGTCAGAATAAGTGTCAGGGATAAGGTTTGGGTTTTGGTTAGGGTTAGAGCTGGAACAAAGGTTAGGGTTAGGCCTAGTAATAGGGTTAGGGTTTGGGTTAGGCTAAGAATTAGGGTTAGGACTAGGGTTAGCATTAGATTTAGGGTTTAGCTTAAGGTAATGGATAGGGTAAAAGCTAGGGTTAGATCTAGGGTTAGGGTATGGATTAGGGCTAGTTTTAGGGTTAGGGTTAAAACTAGGGTTAGCACTTGGCTTGGGGCCATGTTTTGGGTTAGGTTGGGGCTAGTGTTTGGCCTAAAACTAATGTATAAACCAGGGTTATGATTAGGGCTACTTTTTGGGTGTTACGCTAGATCAAGTGTTAGGGTTAGGGTTACCATTTTCGTGATGTTTAGAGCTAGGGTTAGTGTTAGGGTCAGAGTCAGTGTTCGGGCTATAGTTAGGGTTAGGGTTAAACCCAGAATTATCACTAGAATTAGGTCTAGGGGTAGGATTAGTTTTTGTGTTAGGTTAAGTTTTATCATTAAGGCTAGGGCTAGGTTTTTGTTTAGGTCTAGGGCTAGAGATATGGCTAGAGTCAGGATTAGGTTTAGGTCTAGGGCTAGTATTAGGGTTAGGTTTAGGTACAGGTTTATTGCTAGTGCTAGTGTTAGGGTTTGGTTTATGGTTAGGTTCAGGTTTAGACATACTGTTAGGGTCAGAATAAGTGTCAGGGTTAGGTTTAGGGTTTGGGTTATGGTTAGAACTACACTGAGGGCTAGGGTTAGAACTAGTAATAGGGTGATGGTTTGGGTTAGGCTAAAGATTAGGGTTAGGTTTATGGCTATGTTTAGTGTGTTAGGTTTCAGGTAGGGGTCAAATTTAGAACTAGGGGTATTATTAGGGTCAGCTTCAGGTTTAGGGTTTTCTTTAGGTTAGGGTTTAGGTTTAGGGCTCAAATTAGCATTAGCTTTTGGTTTAGGGTAATGATAGTGTTTGGTTTAGGGTTCAGGTTAGATTTAGCATAATGGATAGGGTTATGGTTAGGGATAAGGTTAGATTTAGGCCTAGGATTAGCATTATAATTAGGGTTATGTTTAGGATAATTGATAGGGTTAGGCTAAATTTATGGCTAGGGTTATGGATAGGATTAGGGCTAGGGTAAGTGTTAGGGTTATGGGTGTGTTTTGTGTTAAGTTTAGGGCTAGAATTACGGCTAGAGCAAATGTCAGGTCTAGGATTTTGGCTTGCGATAGTTTTAGGGTTAGGTTTTTTGCTAGGTCTGGTATAAGAATTAGGTTTAGTGGTAGGTTCAGGGTTATAGCTAGGTATATTATCATGGGAAGGGGCAGAGTTAGGGTTTGGGTTGAGTTAAGGTTTAGGGTTAAGGCTTGAATTAGCATTAGGTTTAGAGTTAGGGTAATGATACGGTTAGGTTTAGGGTTCAGTTTAGGTTTAGGTTAATGAAATAGGTTAGGGTTAGGGATTAGTTTAGGGTTAGGCCTAGGGTTACTATAAGAGTTATGGTTATGATTAGGGTAATGGATAGGGTTAGAGCTAGTGATAGAGCTAGGGTTATGGTTAGAATTCTGGCTAGGGTTAGGGTAAAGTTTAGGACTATGTCCTGGGTAAGGGTTCGGTTTAGGATTAGGTTTAAAGCTAGGGTTAAGGCTCAGATTAGGGCTTGGTTATTGGTTTGGTTAGGGCTAGTATTAGGGCTATGATAATGTATGAACTAGTGTTGCAATTAGTGCTAGTTTTAGGGTTAGGGTTAGGGCTTGGTCTAATGTTATGGTTAGGTTTAGGGTTAGGGTGATGTTTAGAGCAAGGGTTATTGTTAGGGTTAGTGCCAGATTCAGGGTTAGTTTTCGGGGTTAGTGTTAGAACTCGAATTATGGCTAAAGTTAGTAGTAGTTGTACGGTTAGGGTTTGGTTTAAGTTAAGAGTTAGGGATATCCATTGGTTTTGTTTTAGGGCTAGGGCTATGGTTACGGCTAGATTATGGATTAGCATCAGGGTTAGGGCTAGTGTTAGTTTGAGGTTTAGGCTTAGGCTGAGGGTTACATTTAGAGTTAGTGTTAGATCTAGGGTTAGGGTAGGGCTAGGGCTTGGGTTAGGGTGAGGGTTATGGTAATGAATATGGTTAGAACTAGGGATTCGGTAGGGTGAGAATTAGAGTTAGTCATAGTAGTAGTCTTAGTGTTAGATTTAGGGTTAGGGCTAAATTAGGGCTAGGATTAGAGCTAGGGTAAGGACTAGGGTTAGGGCTAAATTGGGGCTAGGATTAGGACTAGGGTTAGTGTTAGAGTTAGGGCTAGGATTAGGGCTAGAGATAGGGTTAGGGTTAGAGCTAAATTAGGGCTTAGGATTAGGGCTAGGGTTAGTGTTGGGGTCAGGCTACATTAGGGCTAGTATTAAGGCTAGGGTTAGTGTTAGGGTTAGACTAAGGGGTTGGGCTAGAGTTAGGGTTAGCATTGGTGTTAAGGTAAAGTTTACGGAAATGGGTGGGGTTATAGCTAGCTTTAGGTATAGGGTGAGCTTTAGAATTAGGATTAGGTCTAGGGTTATGTTTCAGTTTAGGATTAAGTCTAGGTTTAGGGCTAGGTTAAGGTCTAGGGTTTCTGTTAGGGTTATGGCTAGGACCAGGTCTAGGGCTAATATCAGGTCTAGGGTTAATGTTAAAAATAGTTTTAGGGTTAGGTTATGATTAGGTCTATTGTAAGAGTTAGGTTTAGGTTAAAGGTCAGCTTTAGGGCTAGGGTTATTATTAGGGCCAGGAATAGTGTCAGAGTTAGCATTTGGTTTAGCTAAAGGTTTAGGGATAAGGCTCGAATTAGCATTAGGGTTAGGTTTAGGATTAGGGTAATGGATAAGGTTTAGTTTAGGTTTCAGTTAAGGTTCAGGGTAAAGGATGAGTTACGTTTAGCAATCGGGTTAGGGTTATTTTTAGTGTAATGGAGAGGTGTAGAGCTAGGGTTAGGGCTAGGTTATGGTTTGGATCAACTCTAGGATTAGGGCTAGGTTTAGGAGTAGAATTAGGGTGTGATTTATGTTAAGTTTTAGGGTTAGGGTAAGTGTTAAGTTTAGGGCTAGGGTTATAGTTAAGTTAGGGTAAGGGTTAGTGTTTGAACTAGAATTAGGGCTAGGGCGAGGGTTAGGTTTAGGTTTAGGTCTAGGTTTACATTTATGTTTAGAGTTAGGTTTAGTGTTTAGGGATGGGGTTTTAATTAGGGTTAGGGTTAGGGTAATGGATATATTTAGAGCTAAAGTTCAGACTAGGTTTAATGTTAGGATTACGGCTAGTGTTAGGGTTAAGGTTTAGGATACAGCTAGGATTATTTTTAGTGTAAAGGTTAGGGTTAGGTCTAAGGTGAGGCATAGTTTAGGGCTAGGTTTTGGGCTAGGTTTAGGCTAAGGGTTATGCTTAGAGCTAAGTTTAGGCGTAGGTTTAGGGCTAGGTTTTATGTTATGTTTAGGGCTAGGGTTAGGACTATAGTTAATGTAAGAGCTAGGGTTATGTTTAGGGCTAGTTTTAATGTTAGGGTTATGTCTAGGTTTGGTGTTATGTCTAGGTTGTGAGTTAATGTCATGTTTAAATCTAGGTTCAGTGTTAGAATTAGGGTCAGTTTTTGGGATAGGGTTAGGGTTAGCATTAGAGCCAGAATTAGGACTAGGTTTAGGTCTAGGTGTAAGGTAAGTGTTCGGTTTAGGTTAAGGGTTATTGTTAGTGCTAGTGCTAGGTTTTTGTTTAGGTCTAGGTCTAGAGTTATAACTATATTTAGGATTAACTTTGGGTCCAGGTCTAGTGTTAGGCTTACGTATAAGTATAGGGTTACCAGTAGGGCTAGTGTTAGGGTTTGGTGTAGGGTTAGGGTCAGGTTTAGACATAGGGTTACTGTTAGGGTCATATGAGGGTCAGGGATAGGTTTAGAGGTAGAATGAGGGCTAGGGTTAAGACTAGTATTATGATTAGAGTTTAAGTTAGGCTAAGGATTAGAATTAAGATTAGGGTTAGCATTTGGGTTAGGTCTTGGCTTAGTGTAAGGAATAGGGTTAGAGTTATGGTTAGAGCTAGGGTTAAGGTTAGGGTTAGGCCTAGTATTATGGTTAAAGCTAATGTTTGGGCTTGGATTAGGTGTAGAACTTGTGTTAGGGTTAGGGCTACGGTTAGGACAATGACTAATGTATGAACTAGGGTTATGATTAAGGCTAGTTTCAGGGTTAGGTTAAGGCTAGATATAGTGTTAAGGTTAATTTTAGGTTAGGGTGGTGTTTTGAGCTAGGATTAGTGTTAGGGTCAGTGTCAGGGTCAGGGTTAGTTTTAGAGTTAGTTTTAGGGTTAGTTGTAGGGTTAGGGTTTGATTTACGTTAAGGGTTAAGATTAGGGCTATGGCTTGGTTTTGGTTTATGGCTAGGGCTAGGGATAGGGCACATTTTAGGATTAGCATTATGGTTAGGGGTAGTGTTAGGGTTTGGTTTAGGCTTATTTTAAAGTTAAATTTAGAGTTAGGTTTAGATTTAGACTTAGGCTTAGATCTAGGATTAGGAATAAGGCTAAGGATAGAACTAGGGCTAGGGCTATGGCAAGAGTTTGAGTTAGTCTTATGGCTAGGTTTAGGGTTAGGTTAGGATTAAATAAAGGCTAGGATTAGCACTAGGCTTTGTGTTAGGCCTAGGTTTAGGGTGAGGGTTAGGGTTAGGTTTAGGGTTATGGTTAGTTTTGGGGTATAGGATGAGGTTATATGTAGGTTTAGGGCTAGGATGAGGAATAGAACTAGGGTTAGGGCTCGGGTTATGGTTCAGGCTAGGATTAAGCCTAGGTTTAGTGCTAAGATTATGACTAGAGCTAATTTCAGGTCTAGTGTTATGGTTAAAAATAGTTTTAGGTTTAGGTTTATGGCTACATCTGGTGTAAGGTTTAAGTTTAGAGTTAGGTTCAGGGTTAGGTTCAGGTTAAGACCTAAGGGTACTCTTAGGGTCAGGGTCATAATTAGTGTTTTGGATAGGTTAAGGTTTAATGTTAGGGCTCGAATTAGCATTAGAGTTAGGATTAGGGTAAAGATAGTGTTAGGTTTAGGTTTCAGGTTAGGTTTAGCATAATGGATAGGGTTAGGATTAGTGATACAGTTAGGTTTAGGCCCAGGTTTAGCATTAGGGATAGGGTTATGGTTAGGGTAATTGATAGGGTTAGAGATAGGGGTACAGCTAGGGTTATTGTTACGATTATTGATAGGGTTATGGTTAGGGTTAAATCTAGGGTTACAGCTAGGGTTATAGTTACGATTAGTGATAGGGTTAGGGTTAGGAGTAAATCTAGGGATAGTGCTCGGAATAAGGCTAGGTTTTGGGTTAAATTAAGGCTAGGTTTAGGGTAACAGCTAATGTAAATACCTGGGTTGTGATTAGGGCTAATTTTAGGGTTAGGGTTAGGGCTAGGTCTATTGTTATGTTTAGGCATAGGGTAAGGGTGATGTTTAGAGCTAGGGTTAGTGTTAAGGTCAGAGTCAGGGTCAGGGTTAGTTTTAGGGTTTGGCTTAGAACTCGAATTATGGATAGAGTTATGGCTAAGTGTAGGGTTAGGGCTTAGTTTTTATTAAGGGTTAGGGTTAGGTCTATGGCTTGGTTTTGTTTTAGGGCTAGGGTTAGAGCTAGTTTTAGGATTAGCCTTAGGGTTAGGGCTAGTGTTAGGTTTAGGTTTAGGCTAAGGTTTATGTTTAGATTTAGAGTTAGGGTTAGATCTAGGGTTGCTGCTAGGGCTATGAATAGGGCTAGTGTTAGACCTATGGTTTGGGCTAGGATTATGGTTCCAGTAAAGTATAGGGTTAGAACTAGTGTTAGGACTAAGGTGATAGTTAGAGTTAGTCTTTGGGCTAGGGTTAGGGTTAAGGTTAGGGATAGGGCTAAATTAGATCTAAGATTAGGGCTAGGGGTAGTGTTAGAGTTAGGCCTAGGGTTATGGTTAGGATTATAATTAAGGCTATGTTTAGGGCTAGGATAAGGGCTAGGGTTTGTGTTAGGGTTAGGGCTAGTATCATGACTAGGGCTAATATCAGGCCTAGGTTTATGCTTAGGGATAGTTTTGGGGTTAGTTTTATGGCTAAGTCTAGTATAAGGGTTAGGTATAGGGTAAGAGTGAGGTTTAGAGCTAGGAGATTTATTAGGGTCAGTGTCAGTGTTAGGGTTAGGTTTAGGTTTGAGTTTAGGGTTAGGGCTCGAATTATCATTAGAGTTAGGGTTAGGGTAATGATTGTATTAGGTCTAGGGTTCAGGGTAGGTTTAGGGTAATTGATAAGTTTGGGGATAGTGATATGTTTAGGGTTAGGCTTAGGGTTAACATTAGGGTAAGGATTATGTTCAGATTAATGATACAGTTAGATTTAAGTTTAGGGCAAGTGTTATGGTTAGAATTAGGTCTTGATTTAGGGTTAGGGTGAGGGTTAGAACTAGGGTTAGGTTAAGGTTATGTTTAGTGTAAGTGTTAGGTTCTGAGCTATGGTTAGTGCTAGGCTCAGTGTTAGGTTCAGGATTAGGTCTAGGGATAGGATTACAGTAGGTTTTGGTTTAGGGTTATGGTTAGGGTTAGACCTAAGATTAATGGTGAGGTCAGTAGAAGGGTCAGGGTTAGTGTTAGGGTTTTGGATAGGGTTAGATCTAGAATGAGGGCAAGGGTAAGGGCTATTAATAAGGTTAGTGTTTTGGTTAGCCTAAGGATGAGGGATAGTTCTAGGGTTACCCTTAGGTTTAAGGTTTTGCTTAAGTAAGGGATTGGTTTAGAGCTAGTTTATGGTTAGAGTTAGGGTTAAAACTAGGTTAAGGACTTGGATTAGGCATAGGTTTTGTGTTAGGGTTAGGGCTAGGGCTAAGGTATTGGCTAATGTAAGAACTAGGGTTACCTTTAGGGTTAGTTTTAGTGTTAGGGTATGGGTTAGTTTTAGTGTTAGGGTTAGGTTTAAGGTTAGTGTGATATTTTTAGCTAGGGTTCATGTTAGAATAGGAATCAGGGTCAGGCTTAGTTTTAGGGTTAAGGTTAAAACTCAAATTAGGGCTAGGGTTTCTGTTAGGGTTCAGTTTAAGGTGAGGGCGGTGTTTAGAGCTAGGGTGAGTATTTGGATATGAGTCAGCATCAGGGATGGTTTTAGGGTTTGGGTTAGGACTCGATCTAGGGCTAGGGTTAGGTCTAATAGTAGTGTTAGAGTTTGGTTTAAGTTAAGGTTTAGAGTTAAGGCTAACACTATTTTTTGTTTTAGTCCTATGATTAGGGTTAGGGCTAGTGTTAGTGTTAGGCTTAGGCTGGTGTTAGGGTTAAATTTGGAAGTAGGGTTAGGCCTAGGGTGAAGGCTAGAACTAAGGATATGGCAAGGGCTATGGTAACCTAACCCTGAACCTAACTCTAAATCTAAACCTTACACTAGACGTAGCCATAAACCAAAACCTAAAACTATTTTTAACCATAACACTAGACCTGTAATTAGGTTTAGTCATAATCCTAGCACTAAACCTAGGCTTAATCCTATCCTGAACCATAAACTGAGCCCTAACCCTAGTTCTATTCCTCATCCTAGCCGTAAACCTACATATAACCTCATCCTATACCCCAAAACTAACCATAACCCTAAATCTAACCCTAACCCTCTCCCTAAACCTAGGCCTAACACAAAGCCTAGTATTAATCCTAGCCTTTATTTAATCCTAACCTAACCCTAAACCTAGCCATAAGACTAACTCAAACTCTTGCCATAGCCCTAGCCCTAGTTCTATCCTTACCCTTATTCCGAATTCTATATCTAAGCCTAAGTCTAAATCTAAACCTAACTCTAAATTTAACTTTAAAATAAGCCTAAACCAAACCCTAACACTACCCCTAACCATAAAGCTAATCCTAAAATGTGCCCTATCCCTAGCCCTAGCCATAAACCAAAACCAAGCCATAGCCCTAATCTTAACCCTTCACGTAAATCAAACCCTAACCCTACAACTAACCCTAAAACTAACTCTAAAACTAACCCTGACCCTGACACTGACCCTAACACTAATCCTAGCTCAAAACACCACCCTAACCTTAAATTAACCTTAACACTATATCTAGCCTTAACCTAACCCTGAAACTAGCCTTAATCATAACCCTAGTTCATACATTAGTCATTGTCATAACCATAGCCCTAACCCTAACACAAGTTTTACACCTAATCCAAGCCCAAACAATAGCTTTAACCATAATACTAGGCCTATCCCTTACCTTAACCCTAACTCTAACCATAACTCTAACCCCATTCTAGCTATAACCGTATACCAAACTCTAACGCTAACCCTGACCCTTATTCTGACCCTAACCCTAGGTCTAACGCTGACCCTAACCGTAGACCAAACACTAACACGAGCCCTAGACCTAAAGCAAATCCTAAATCTAGCCTGAACTCTTCCCCTAGACCTAAACATAAACCTAGCCCTATCCCTAACAATAACACTAATCTAACCCTAGACTTAAAAATGTCCTAATTCTGGCTGTAACCCTAACACTAACTCTAACCCAAACACCGACTCTACCTTTAGACTAAACCTGTCTCTAAATCTGACCCTACCAAAAATCTAAACATAACACTAGACCTAGCCATAACCCTAATCCTACAACTAGCCCTCAACATATCCCTAGCTCTTACATTACCCATAGCCCTAACCCTAGCCCTAAACCTAACACAAAACCTACAGCTAATCCTAAGCCTAAATCAAGCCTTAATCATAACCCTTACCCAAACCCTTGTTCTATCCCTAACCTAACTCTCACGTTAGTCCTAATCCTAGCTCAAATCCTAAACATTATTCTAAATATAAACCTACATCTATCCCTCAATCTAACCCTAACACTAGCCCTAATCCTAACCTTAACTCTATCCTTAAACCTAGCTCTAAACCAACTGATTACTCTAAACCTAAACCTAAACTTATTGATAATTCTAGGCTTAATGCTAAACCTAAATCTAACTGGAAAACTAACCCTAGACCTAACCTTAAACCTCACACTTGCCATAGACCTAACCCTAGCTCAAACCCTAACCCTTACTATAAACCTAAACATAACCATAACCCTAACTCTAAGCCTAAACCTCAATTTAACATTAAACAAATCCCTAAATCTACATCTAAATGTATAAATTACCCTAAACCTAACCCTATCCCTAATGATATCACTAGCCCTAATCCTAACCCTAACCCTATGAGTATTATAATCTTATCCCTAGAAGTAACCCTAAACCTAACCCTCACCCTAAAACTAACCCTAGCTCAAAACCTAATCCTTTTGCTAAACATAAACCTAAGCCTAACCCTAGTTTTAACCCTATCCCTAACGCTAATTCAAGACCTATTCCTAACCAGAAACCTAGCCCTAAACTTATCTCTAATTCCATGCATTATAGTAACCATAACCCTTACCCTAATGAGAATGCTAGGCCTAATCTTAAGCCTATCACTAACCCTAACCCTATCAATTACCCTAAACCTAATGTAAACACCATACAAAACCCTATCAGTACCTAAACCACACCCTAGTGCTAACTCAAGCTGTAACCATAAACCCTAACCTCAAGCAAACTCTAACAATGACCATGACCCTAATAAGTCTCCTAGCTCTAAAGCTGAATTTACATTAAACCTAACACTTACACTAGACCTAGCCGTAACCCAGATCCTAAAACTATCCCCAACCCTAACCTTAGACCTGACATTAGCCATAGCTCTAATCCTAGTCCTAAACCTAACACAAACCCCAGCCCTTATCCTAGCCCTAAACCAAGCATTAATCCTAACCCTAAACCTAACTTTAGGCCTAACCCCAAAATTAACCCTAGCCATAATCTTAGCCCTAATTTAGTCCTATTCCTAACCCTAGCCCTAACCCTAGCCCTAAGACTAAATCTAACTCCCACCATAGCCCAATCCCTGGTTCGTACCCTATTCCTTACCGGAACCATAATCCAAGCCCTAACCCTAGACCTATCATTAGCTCTAGCCCTAACCTAGATCTAATTTTAACTCTAAATCAAAACCTAATCCTAAGCCTAACCCTAACTCTAAATCTAACACTAGCCCTAAAATAAAACCAAGCCACAGCCCTAACCCTAACCCTTAACCTAAGTGAACCCTTAACCCTAACCCTAAACTAAGCACTAATTCTAGTTTTAAGCTGAAAACTAGAATTAACACTTCCCTGACTCTGACTACAATACTAACCCTAGTCTAAACATCACCCTAACCCTAAACCTAAACTAGACCTACCTCTAACCCTAACCCTAAATTTAACCCTAATTGTAACCTGGTACTTACATTAGCCTTACCCCTAACCCTAGCACTGTTAACCCCAAACCTAGCCCAAAACCAAGCCCTAACCCGAGTTTTAACCCTAAACCTAATCCTAAACCTAGCCCTAATCAAAATCATAACCCTAGCCCTAATCCTATCTCTAACCGTATCCATTGCGTTAACCATAACCCTAGGCCTAAATTTAACCTATGACACG
>NW_026692724.1:0-13188 GCF_021218885.2 Marmota monax | reverse complement strand
GACTAGAATGAACATTAGTGTTAGAGTCATTTTGAGGG
Source organism: Marmota monax (assembly GCF_021218885.2). Taxonomy (NCBI): domain Eukaryota; kingdom Metazoa; phylum Chordata; class Mammalia; order Rodentia; family Sciuridae; genus Marmota; species Marmota monax. The sequence goes on along the minus strand of NW_026692724.1, from coordinate 13,150 downwards.
TTAGGGCTAGGGTTAGCATTAGTGTTATGGTTAGGGTAGGGATAATGGATAGAGTTAGAGGTAGGTTTTGGCCTATGGTGATGTCCAGTCTCAGGGTTAGTGATATGGCTTAGTGTTAGGGTTATGTGTTTTGTTAGGATAAGGTTTAGAGCTAGGGTTTGTGTTAGGGTAAGGGTCAGTGTTAGGTTTAGGGTTAGGTTTATTGTTAGGGCCAGCATTAGTGACTAGGCTTTGTTCTAGGGGTAGGGTTAGTGTTTGATTTTGGTTAAGGGTTATTATTAGGGCTAGGACTAAGGTTTTGTTTAGGGCTAGGCCTAGATTTATCACTAGATAATAGATTAAATGTAGATGTAGGTCTAGTGTTAGTGTAAGGTTTAGTTATAGGGATACAGGCAGTGCCAATGTTAGGGGTCTGATTAGGGTTAGGGTCAGGTTTAGACCTATGGTTAGTGTTAGGGTCAGAATAAGGGTCAGGGTTAGTGTTAGGGTTTAGGATAGTGATAGAGCTAGATTGAGGATTAGGGTTAGGACTAGTAATAGATTTAGGTTTTGGGTTCGGCTATAGAATTAAGTTTAGGAAAAGGGTACCTTTAGGGTTATAGTTTGACCTTGGGTAAGGGATAGGGTTAGTGCTAGTGTTAGGGTTTGGGTTATGGCTAGGGTTAGATTAAGGATAGGGTTAAAGCTAGGGTTAGAGCTTGGATTAGGTCTAGGCTAGGTTTTGTGTTAGCTTTAAGGCTACAGATAATGTAAGAATTAGGGTTACAATTAGGGCCATTTTTAGGTTTAGTGTTACATCTATGTTTATTCCTGGGGTGATGATTAGAATTAGGTTTAGGACTAAGGTTAGGTTTGTGTTAGAATTAAGGCTAGATTTTGGGTTAGGATGAGCGCCAGGGTTTGAGTTAGAGTTAGGGCAAGTTTTAGGGATAGGGATAATGTCAAGGTTAGGGTTATGGCTAGGGATAGTTATTAGGTTAGGTTCATGGCTAGGTCTAATGTTAGGTTTAGGGTAAGGCCCAGGTAAAGAGTAAGGTGTATTTTTAGACTAAGAGTCAGGTTTCGGTTTTGTGTTAGGTTAATTATTAGGGGTAGGGCTCAAATTAGCGTTAGGGTTCGAATAAAGGTTAGGTTTATGGATAGATTTAGGTTTAGGATTCAGGATAAGATTAGGGTAATTGGTAGGGTTAGGGTTAGTGACAGGGTTAGGGTTAGGCCTAGGGTTAGCATTTGGGTTAGGGTTATTGTTAGGATAATGAACAGCATTAGATCTAGGGTTAGGGATAGGGTTTTGCATAGGATTAGGGATAGAGTTAGGGTTAGGGTTAGGGTTAGGGTTAGGGTTAGTGTTAGGTTTAGGGAACAGGTTAGGATTTGAGCTAGGGATAGTGCCAGGATGAGGGTTAGGTTTAAGATTATGTCTAGGGTTAGATTTATGTTTAAGATTAGGGTCAATTTTAGGTTTAGGGCAAAGGTTATCTTTAGAGTTAGATTAATGGATAGCATTAGATGTTGGGTTAGGTTTAGGGGTAGTTATAGCTTTAGGGTTAGTGTTAAGGTTAGAGCTAAGATTATCATTTGAGTTAGGGAAATGGATAGTGTTAGATGTCAGGTTAGGGTAAGGGGTAGTTTTAGGTTTAGTGTAAGTGTTAGGGTTTGGGCTAGGTTTAGTGTTAGAATAAGGGTTATTGTTTTTTCTAGGGTTAAGGCTACAATGAGGGTTAGGTTTAGGGTTAGATCTAGGATTAGGTTTACAATTAGAATTAGAGCTAGTGTTATCATTAGGGTTAAGGTTCTGTTTAGGGTAATGGATAAATTTTGAGATAGTATTAGGACTAGTGTTAACATTATGATTACGGCCAAGATTAGGATTAGGCTTAGGGATAGGGCTAGGGTTATGTTTAGGGTTCTTTTTTGGGTTTTATCTAGAGTTTGGTCTAAGACAAGGGTTAGGGTTAGCATGAGGGTTAGGCTTACAGTAAGAGATAATGTTAGGTTAGGGTTAGGGTTATGCTTTGGCTAGATTTAGACCTAGGATTATGGCTAGGTGTTGTGATAGGATTAGAGCTAGTTTTAGTGCTATGGTAATGTAAGTGTTATGTTTACGGTTATGGCAAGGTCTAATGCTAGGTTTAGGTTTCGGTTAGAGTCAGTTTTATAGCTAGGTTTAGTGTTAGTGTCAGGGTCTGTGTTTGGATTAGGGTTAGGGTTAGGGCTAGAGCCAGAATTAGGATTGGTTAGGTCTAGAGGTAAGATTAGTGTTTGGCTTAAGTTAAGGGTTATCATTAGAGGTAGGGCTAGTTTTATGTTAAGGTCTTGGTTAATGATATGGCTAGATTTATGATTAGGTTTAATGTAGGGCTAATATTAGGTTATGTTTAGATATAGGTTTATGGGTAGGGCTAGTGTTAGGGTTTGGTTTAGGTTCAGGGTCAGAATAAGTGTCAGGATTAGGGTTACAATTTGGGTTATGATTATAACAAGAATGAAGGCTAGGGTTAGGATTAGTAATAGGGTTAGTGTTTGGGTTAGACTAAGTATTAGTTTTAGGACTAGGGTTAGCATTAGGGTTGGGGTTTGGCTACAGTAAAGTATAAGGTTAGAACTAGGGTTACACCTATGGTTCGGGTTAGGATTAGGGATAGAGTTAGGGTTAGGGTTAGGGTGAAAGCTTGGGTTAGGTGTCAGATTTGGGTAGGTTTGTGTTAGTAATAGATTTAAGTTTACGGCTAATGTATGATCTAGGTTTATGATTAGAACTAGTTTTAGAATTAGGGTTAGTACCAGGTCTAGTGTTAGGTTAAGATTTAGGTTTAGGGTAATGTTTATAGGAAGGGTTAGTGTTAATGTCAGAGACAGGTTTAGAGGTAGATTTAGGGTTAAAATTAGGACTCAAATTAGGGCTAGGCTTAGGGCTAGATATAAGGCTAGGATTTGGTTTAGGTAAAAGTTTAGGGTTATTGTTATTGCTCAGTTTGTTTTAGGTCTAAGCCTATGGTTAGAGCTAGTTTTAGGATTAGTGTTAGGGTTAGTGCTAGTGTTAGTGTTAGGTTTAATTTTAGAATTAGGGTTTGATTTAGAGTTAGGTTTAGATCTACTGTTAAGGCAAAATGTAAGGTTAAGGCTAGGGTTATTCTAGGCTATGGCTAGCAAAAAGATTATTGTAAGTGATAGAGTTAGAATTAGGGCTAGGTCTATGGTGAGACTTATAGTTAATATTAAAGCTAGTATTAGGGTTAATGTTAGGGTTAGGTTTAATGTTAATGTTAAGGTCTGGGTTAGGTTTTGGGTAAGCAATGTGGTTATAACTAGCTTTAGGGCTAGGGAAAGGGTTACAATTAGGGTTAGGGTTATGATTTAAGGCCAGTTTTAGGCTAGAATAAGAGCTAGTGTTTGTGTTTGGGTTAGGGCTAGGATTTGGGCTGGGGCTATTGTCAGGTTTAGGGTTTAACCTGAGATAGGTATCGGCTTATGTTTATGGTTAGGTCTAGTGTAAGGATTAGATTTAGGGTAAGGGTAAGTTTAAAGCTATGTGTATTATTAGGGTCAATATTTGGCTTAAGGTTTGGTTTAGGTTAATGTTTAGGTTTAGGGCTCTATTTAGCATTAGGGTTACAGTTAGGGTTAGGGTAATGAATAGGCTTAGGATTAGGGTTCAGGTTAGTTTTAGGGCAATGGATAGGCTTAGGCATTGTGATAGGGTTAGTGTTAAGCCTAGGATTAGCATTAGGGTCAGGATTGTGATTATCGTATTGGATAGAATTAGAGCTAGGTTTAGGGCTAGGCTTATGGTTATGATTAGGGTTAGGGTTAGGGTAGTTGATATTATTAGAGCTATGTTTAGGGCTATGTTTAATGTTAGGATTAGAGTTAGTGTTATGTTTGGGATATGGCTAGGGTTATGTTAAGGGTAAAGGTTAGGCTTGAGCTAGGATTAGGTCTAAAGCAAGGCTTAGGGTTAGGGTTAGGCATAGGGTTAGGTTTAGGGTTACACTTAGGGTTATGTTGAGACCTAAAATTACAGCTAGGTTTTGGGCTATTTTAGGCCTAGGGTTAGGGCCATCAGTAATGTAAGAGCTAGGGTTATGATTAGGGATAGTTTTTTGGTTAAGGTTATGGCCATGTCTAGTGTTAGGATTAGGTTTGGTTTAGAGTGAGCTTTGGAGCGAGGATTATGTTAGAGTCACGGCCTGTGTTCAGGTTAGAGTTAGTGTTGGGTTTAGTGCCAGAATTAGGACTAGGGTTACGTTTAGGGGTAAGGTTAGTGTTTGGGTTAGGTTAAGGATTATTTTTAGGGCTAGGGCTAGGTTGTTTTTTCAGGTCTAGGGCTAGAGATATGGCTAGATTTAGGATTAGGTTTAAGTCTAGGGCTAGTGATAGGTTTAGGTTTAAGTATATGATTACCTGTAGGGCTAATGTTAGGATTCGGTTTCAGGTTAGGGTCAGATTTATACCTGCTGTTAGTATTGGGGTCAGAATAAGTGTCAGGGATGAGGTTTGAGTTTTGGTTAGGGTTAGAGCTGGAACAAAGTTTAGGGTTAGGCCTAGTAATAGGGTTAGTGTTTGGTTTAGGCTAAGAATTAGGGTTAGGACTAGGGTTAGCATTAGATTTAGGGTTTAGCTTAAGGTAATGGATAGGGTAAAAGCTAGGGTAGCATTTAGGTTTAGGGTATGTATTAGGGCTAGTTTTAGGGTTAGGGTTTAAACTAGTGTTAGCACTCCCCTTGGGGCCATGTTTTGGGTTAGTTTGGGGCTAGTGTTTGGCCTAAAACTAACGTACAAACCAGGGTTATGATTAGGGCTACTTTTTGGGTGTTATGTTAGATCAAGTGTTAGGGTTAGGGTTACCATTTTCGTGATGTTTAGAGCTAGGGTTAGTGTTAGGGTCAGAGTCAGTGTTTGGGTTATAGTTATGGTTAGGGTTAATCCCAGAATTATCACTAGAATTAGGTCTAGGGATACGATTAGTTTTTGTGTTAGGTTAAGGTTTACCATTAAGGCTAGGGCTAGGTTTTTGTTTAGGTCTAGGGCTAGAGATATGGCTAGAGTCGGGATTAGGTTTAGGTCTGGGCCTAGTGGTAGGGTTAAGTTTAGGGTTAGGTTTAAAGCTAGGGTTAAGGCTCAGATTAGGGCTTGGATTTGGGTTTGGTTAGGGCTAGTATTACGGCTATGATAATGTATGAACTAGTGTTGCAATTAGTGCTAGTTTTAGGGTTAGGGTTAAGGCTTGGTCTAGTGTTACAGTTAGGTTTAGGGTTAAGGTGATGTTTAGAGCAAGAGTTATTGTTAGGGTTAGTGCCAGATTCAGGGTTAGTTTTTGGGGTTAGTGTTAGAACTCGAATTATGGCTAAAGTTAGTAGTATTTGTACAGTTAGGGTTTGGTTTAAGTTAAGAGTTAGGTATATCCATTGGTTTTGTTTTAAACTCAGGCTATGGTTATGGCTAGATTATGGATTGGCATCAGTGTTATGGCTAGTGTTAGTTTGAGGTTTAGGCTTAGGCTGAGGGTTACATTTAGAGTTAGTGTTAGATCTAGGGTTAGGGTAGGGCTAGTGCTTGGGTTAGGGTGAGGGTTATGGTAATGAACATGGTTAGAACTAGGAATTTGGTAGGGTGAGAATTAGAGTTAGTCATAGTAGTAGTCATAGGGTTAGGTTTAGGGTTAGGGCTAAATTAGGGCTAGGGTTAGAGGTAGGGTAAGGACTAGGGTTAGGGCTAAATTGGGGCTAGGATTAGGACTAGGGTTAGTGGTAGATTTAGGGCTAGGATTAGGGCTAGAGATAGAGTTAGGGTTAGAGCTAAATTACGGCTTAGGATTAGGGCTACGGTTAGTGTTGGGGTCAGGCTACATTAGGGCTAGTATTAAGGCTAGGGTTAATGTTAGGGTTAGACTAAGGGGTTGGGCTAGAGTTAGGGTTAGCATTGGTGTTAAGGTAAAGTTTATGGAAATGGGTGGGGTTATTGCTATCTTTAGGTATAGGGTGAGCTTTAGAATTAGGATTAGGCCTAGGGTTATGTTTCAGTTTAGGATTAAGTGTACGTTTAGGTCTAGGTTAAGGTCTAGGGTTTCTGTTAGGGTTATGGCTAGGACAAGATCTAGGGCTAAATCAGGTCTAGGGTTAATGTTGAAAATAGTTTTAGGGTTAGGTTATGATTAGGTCTATTGTAAGAGTTAGGTTTAGGTTAAAGGTCAGCTTTAGGGCTATGGTTATTATTAGGGCCAGGAACAGTGTCAGAGTTAACATTTGGTTTAGCTAAAGGTTTAGGGATAAGGCTTGAATTAGCATTAGGTTTAGGTTTAGGATTAGGGTAATGGATAAGGTTTAGTTTAGGTTTCAGTTAAGGCTCAGGGTAAAGGATGAGTTACGTTTACCAATTGGATTAGGGTTACCATTAGTGTTAGGGTTATGTTTAATGTAATGGAGAGGTGTAGAGCTAGGGTTAGGGCTAGGTTATGGTTTGGATCAACTCTAGGATTAGGGCTAGGTTTAGGAGTATAATTAGGGTGTGATTTAGGGTAAGTTTTAGGGTTAGGGTAAGTGTTAAGTTTAGGGCTGGGGTTATAGTTAAGTTAGGGTAAGGGTTAGTGTTTGAACTAGAATTAGGGCTAGGGCGAGGGTTAGGTTTAGGTTTCGGTCTAGGTTTACATTTATGTTTAGAGTTAGGTTTAGTGTTTAGGGATGGGGTTTTAATTAGGGTTAGGGTTAGGGTAATGGATATGTTTGGAGCTAAAGTTCAGACTAGGTTTAATGTTAGGATTACAGCTAGGGTTAGGGTTAGGGTTTAGGATAGAGCTAGGGTTATGTTTAGTGTAAAGTTTAGGGTTAGGTCTAAGGTGAGGCATAGTTTAGGGCTAGGTTTTGGGCTAGGGTTAGGCTAAGGGTTATGCTTAGAGCTAAATTTACGTGTAGGTTTAGGGCTGGGTTTTATGTTATGTTTAGGGCTAGGGTTAGGACTATAGTTTATGTATGAGCTAGGGTTATGTTTAGGGCTAGTTTTAATGTTAGGGTTATGTCTAGGTCTAGTGTTATGTCTAGGTTGTGAGTTAGTGTCATGTTTAAAGCTAGGTTCAGTGTCAGAATTAGGGTCAGTTTTTGGGATAGGGTTAGAGCCAGAATTAGGACTAGGTTTAGGTGTAGGTGTAGGGTAAGTGTTCGGTTTAGTTTAAGGGTTATTGTTAGTGCTAGTGCTAGGTTTTTGTTTAGGTCTAGGTCTATAGTTATAACTATATTTAGAATTAACTTTGGGTCCAGGTCTAGTGTTAGGCTTACGTATAGGTATAGGGTTACCAGTAGGTCTAGTGTTAGGGTTTCATTTAGGGTTAGGGTCAGGTTTAGACCTAGGGTTACTGTTAGGGTCATATGAGGGTCAGGGATAGCTTTAGAGGTAAAATGAGAGCTAGGGTTAAGACTACTATTATGATTAGAGTTTAAGTTAGGCCAAGGATTAGAATTAAGATTAGGGTTAGCATTTGGGTTAGGTCTTGGATTAGTGTAAGGAATAGGGTTAGAGTTATGGTTAGAGCTACGGTTAAGGTTAGGGATAGGCCTAGCATTATAGTTAAAGCTAATGTTTGGGCTTGGATTAGGTGTCGAACTTGTGCTGGTTAGGTCTATGGTTAGGACAATGACTAATGTATGAACTAGGGTTATGATTAAGGCTAGTTTCAGGGTTAGGTTAAGGCTAGATATAGTGTTAAGGTTAATTTTAGGTTAGGGTGGTGTTTTGAGCTAGGATTAATGTTAGGGTCAGTGTCAGGGTCAGGGTTAGTTTTAGAGTTAGTTTTAGGGTTAGTTGTAGGGTTAGGGTTTGATTTAAGTTAATGGTTAAGATTAGGGCTATGGCTTGGTTTTGGTTTATGGCTAGGGCTAGGGATAGGGCACATTTTAGGATTAGCATTATGGTTAGGGTTAGTGTTAGGGTTTGGTTTAGGATTATTTTAAAGTTAAATTTATAGTTAGGTTTAGATTTAGACTTAGGCTTATATCTAGGATTAGGAATAAGGCTAAGGATAGAACTAGGGCTTGGGCTAGGGCAAGAGTTTGAGTTAGTCTTATGGCTATGTTTAGGGTTAGGTTAGGATTAAATAAAGGCTAGGGTTAGCACTAGGCTTTGTGTTAGGCCTAGGTTTAGGGTGAGGGTTAAAGTTAGGTTTAGGTTTATGGTTAGTTTTGGGGTATAGGATGAGGTTATATGTAGGTTTAGGGCTAGGATGAGGAATAGAACTAGGGTTAGGGCTCAGGTTATGGTTCAGGCTAGGATTAAGCCTAGTTTTAATGCTAAGATTATCACTAGAGCTAATTTCAGGTCTAGTGTTATGGTTAAAAATAGTTTTAGCTTTAGGTTTATGGCTAAGTCTAGTGTAAGGTTTAGGTTTAGAGTTAGGTTCAGGGTTAGGTTCAGGTTAAGACCTAAGGGTATTCTTAGGGCCAGGGTCATAATTAGTGTTTTGCATAGGTTAAGGTTTAATGTTAGGATTAGGACTCGATCTAGGGCTAGGGTTAGGTCTAATAGTAGTGTTAGAGTGTGGTTTTAGTTAAGGTTTAGAGTTAGGGCTAACACTATTTTTTTTTTGTTTTAGTCCTATGGTTAGGGTTAGGCCTAGTGTTAGTGTTAGGCTTAGGCTAGGTGTTAGGGTTAAATTTGGAATTAGGGTTAGGCCTAGGGTGAAGGCTAGAACTAAGGATATGGCAAGGGTTATGGCTAACCTAACCCTGAATCTAACTCTAAACCTAAATCTTACACTAGACGTAGCCATAAACCTAAACCTAAAACTATTTTTAACCATAACACTATACCTGTAATTAGCTCTAGTCAAAATCCTAGCACTAAATCTAGGCTTAGTCATAGACTGAACCATAACCCGAGCCCTAACCCTAGTTCTATTCCTCAACCTAGCCCTAAACCTACATATAACCTCATCCTATACCCCCAAACTAACCATAACCCTAAATCTAACCCTAACCCTTACCCTAAACCTAGGCCTATCACAAAGCCTAGTATTAATCATAGCCTTTATTTAATCCTAACCTAACCCTAAACCTAGCCATATGACAAACTCAAACTCTTGCCTTAGCCCTAGCCCTAGGTCTATCCTTAGACTTATTCTTAATTCTATATCTAAGCCTAAGTCTAAATTTAAACCTAACTCTAAATTTAACTTAAAAATAAGCCTAAACCAAACCCTAACACTAACCCTAACCATAATGCTAATCCTAAAATGTGCCCTATCCCTAGCCCTAGCCATAAACCAAAACCAAGCCATAGCCCTAATCTTAACCCTTAACTTAAATCAAACCCTAACCCTACAACTAACCCTAAAACTAACTAAAATCTAAACCTGACCCTGACACTGACCCTAACATTATTCCTAGCTCAAAACACCACCCTAACCTAAAATTAACCTTAACACTATATCTAGCCTTAACCTAACCCTGAAAATAGCCTTAATCATAACCCTAGTTCATACATTAGTCATTGTCCTAACCATAGCCCTAACCCTAACACAAGTATTACACCTAATCCAAGCCCAAACCTTAGCTTTAACCATAATAATAGGCCTAACACTAACCTTAACCCTAGCTCTAACCATAACTCTAACCCCATTCTAGCTCTAACCCTATACCAAACTCTAACGCTAACCCTGACCATTATTCTGACCCTAACCCTAAGTCTAAAGCTGACCCTAACCCTAGACCAAACACTAACACAAGCCCTAGACCTAAAGAAAATCCTAAATCTAGCCTAAACTCTTCCTTTAGACATAAACATAAACCTATCCCTAGCCCTAACAATAAAACTAATCTAACCCTAGACATAACAAAGTCCTAATTCTGGCTGTAACCCTAACACTAACTCTAACCCAAACACCGTCTCTGCCTTTAGAGTAAACCTGTCTCTAAATCTGACCCTACCAAAAATCTAAACATAACACTAGACCTACCCATAACCCTAATCCTACAACTAGCCCTCAACATAACCCTAGCTCTTACATTACCCATAGCCCTAACCCTAGCCCTAAACCTAACACAAAACCTACAGCTAATCCTAATCCTAAATCAAGCCTTAAGCATAACCCTAACCTAAACCCTAGCCCTAACCCTAACCTAACTCTCGCCTTAGTCCTAATCCTAGCTCAAAGCCTAAACATTATTCTAAATGTAAACCTACACCTATTCCTCAATCTAACCCTAACACTAGACTTAATCCTAAATTTAACCCTAGCCTTAAACCTAGCTCTAAACCAACCGATTACTCTAAACCTAAACCTAAACTTATTGTAAATCTAGGCTTAATGCTAAACCTAAATCTAACTGGAAAACTAACCCTAGACCTAACCTTAGATCTCAAACTTGCCATAGACCTAACCCTAGCTCAAACTCTAACCCTTACTATAAACCTAAACATAACCATAGCCCTAACTCTAAGCCTAAACCTCAATTTATCATTAAACATAGCCCTAAATCTACATCTAATTGTATAAATTACCCTGAACCTAACCCTACCCCTAATGATGTCACTAGCCCTAATTCTAACCCTAACCCGATGAGTACTATAATCTTATCCCTAGATGTAACCCTAAACCTAACCCTCACCCTAAACCTAACCCTAGCTCAAAACCTAATCCTTTTGCTAAACATAAACCTAAGCCTAAACCTAGTTTTAACCCTATCCCTAACGCTAATTCAAGACCTATTCCTAACCAGAAACCTAGCCCTATACTTAGTTCTAATTCCATGCATTTTACTAACCATAACCCTTACCCTAATGAGGACGCTAGGCCTAATCTTAACCGTATCACTAACCCTAACCCTATCAATTACCCTAAACCTAATGTAAACACTAAACAAAACACTATCAGTACCTAAACCACACCCTAGTGCTAAATCAAGCCCTAATCATAAACCCTAAACTCAAGCAAACTCTAACAATGACCATGACCCTAATAAGTCTCCTAGATCTAAGGCTGAATTTACATTAAACCTAACACTTACACTAGACCTAGCCATAACCCAGATCCTAAAACTATCCCCAACCCTAACCTTAGACCTGACATTAGCCATAGCTCTAATCCCAGTCCTAAACCTAACACAAACCCCAGCCCTTATACTAGCCCTAAACGAAGCATTAATCCTAAACCTAAACCTAACTTTAGGCCTAACCCCAAAATTAACCCTAGCCATAATTTTAGCCCTAATTTAGTCCTATTCCTAACCCTAGCTCTAACCCTAGCCCTAATACTAAATATAACTCCCAACATAGCCTAATCCCTGGTTCGAACCCTATTCCTTACCAGAACCCTAATCCAAGCCCTAAACGTAGCCCTATCATTAGCTCTAGCCCTAACCTAGATCTAATTTTAACTCTAAATCAAAACCTAATCCTAAGCCTAACCCTAACTATAAATCTAACACTAGCCCTAAAATAAAACCAAGCCATAGCCCTAACCCTAACCCTTAACCTAACCCTTAACCTAAACTGAGTGCTAATTCTAGTTTTAAGCTGAAAACTAGAATTAACACTGACCCTGACTCTGACTACAATACTAACCCTAGTGTAAACATCATCCTAAACCTAAACCTAAACTACACCTACCTCTAACCCTAACCCTAAATTTAACCCTAATTGTAACCTGGTACTTACGTTAGCCTTACCCCTAACCCTAGCACTGTTAACCCCAAACCTAGCCCAAAACCAAGCTCTAACCCGAGTTTTACCCTTAAACCTAATCCTAAACCTAACCCTAATCAAAATAATAAACCCTAGCCCTAATCCTATCTCTAACCCTATCCATTGCCTTAACCATAACCGTAGGCCTAAATTTAACCCTATCCCTAATCCTAAACCTATGCATTATTCTAAACCAAACCTAAACACTAAATCTCACCCTACAATTACACTACACGTTCAGTAAATTTAATTCAAGCCCTAAATTTAAACCTTAAACTATCTCAAATTTCTAACCCAGAACATGACTCTAATAATACACCTAGCTCTAAACCTCACCCTAACTCTAAACCTAACACTTATATCACATGTAGCCATAAACCTAACTGTAAAACTATCTTTAAACATGACCCTAGATCTGATATTATCCCCAGCCCTAATCCTAGCCATAACACTAAAAGAAACCATAGCCCTCATCCTAGCCCCAAACCTAGCCTTAGTCATAACCCTAACCATAATCATAGCCCTAACCCTAATTCTAACTCTCACCCTATCTCAAAACCTAGCTATAATGCCATTCCTTACCCTAAACCTAACCCTAACCCTAACCCTAACGCTAGGCCTAAGGTGAACACTAACCCTAGCCCTAATTCTAGCCCTAATTTTACCCTATCCCTAACCGTAACCCTAACTCTGGCCCTAAGACTAACTCTAACTCTCACACTAGCCCTATACCTACTTCTAACCCTATCCATTACCGTAATCCTAACTCTAGCCCTAACCCTAGCCCTAACATAGCAATAACCACTGCCTAATCTTTATTCCTATTCCTAAACCTAGATCTAACCCTAACTCTAAAGCTAACTCTAAGCCTAAGCCTAAACCTAAAATTGACACTAGCCCTAGCCCTAATGCTAATCATAAATACAGTACTAACCCTAACCCATACAGTAAAACAAACTCGAGCAATACTGCTAACCCTACACCTTAACATAAAACAAACCTTAACACTACACCTAGACCTAACCCTAGCCCTAATTAGAGTGCTTATCTTAACCTTGATACTAACCCTAAATCTGACTCACATCCTGACACTCACTCTAGCTCTAAACACCACCCTAACCGTAAAATAAACCCTTACAGTAACCCCAGCCTTAATTCGAGTTCTAACCCTAACCCTAAAAGTAAACCTGACCCTCACTATTAACCTAACACTAACAGAGCTCTAAATTTCACCCTAACCATAAACCTGATCCGAACACCAGAGGTTTAACCTCTAACCATCACCCTAAAACTAACCCTAAAACCATAGTTCTTCCATTAGTCATTTCTCTAAACTTACCCTTAATCCTAACACAGAAACTAGCCCTAATCCGAACCATGAACCTAGCTTTAACCCCAACCCTAGTCCTAATCCTAGCTCTAACACTATCCCTTACCCTATGCCAAACTCTAAACCTAATGCTAATCCTAATCATAATCG
>NW_026692723.1:0-13902 GCF_021218885.2 Marmota monax | reverse complement strand
TAGGTTTAGGGGTCATGGTTAGGTTTAGGGTTAGGTTTAGTTTATGGTTACGGTTGGGGTTAGGGCTAGGGTCTTCATTAGGGTGAGGATTAGTTTTAGAGTAATGTTTTGGATTAGATGTAAGATTAGGTTTAGGTTTAAGTTTAGGTTATGGTTAAATTTAGGTTCAGAGGTAGGTTTAGTTTTTATTTTTGGTAAGGTTTAGGGTTACGTTTATGGCAAGGGTTAGGTTTAGGGTTAATACAATGGTTAGGTTTAAGATTAGGGTTATGGGTATGGTTAGGTTTAGGGCTAGTGTTATTATTAAGGTTAGGGTTAGGGTTAGGGTAATGTTAGGTTTAGAGCTAGGGTTAGTATTTGGGTTAAGTTCAGGATTAGGGCTAGAGTTAGGTTTATGTTTTCAAATAGGCCTACAATTTTGTTTAGGCTAATGTTTAGGCTTTGAGCTGGGGTTATGTCTAAGGTGGGTTTGGGCTACATTTAGGATTATGTTTTTTTTTTTTTTTTTAGAGTAGGATTAGGCCTCAGACTAGTGCTAGGTTTTTGTGTTAAGTTTAGGCCCAGGGTTAAGGCTATGTGTAATATAAGATCTAGGGTTCTGATTAGAGCTAAATTTAGGGTTAGGTTTATGGCTATGTCTATTGTTAGTTTTATGTATTGGGTTAGATTCAGGTTTAGAGCTAGGTTTAGTGTTAGTGATAAGGTCAGTGTTCAGGTTAGAGTTAGGTTTAGGGTGAAAGCCAGAATTATGACTAGGTTTAGATCTAGGGATAGGGTTAGTGTTCGCTTTAGATTAAGGATTATGTTAGGGCTAGGCCTCAGGGATATTTTAGGTCTAGGTCTAGAATTATGGCTATATTGAGGATTAGGCTTAGGTCTAGGGCTAGTGTTAGGCTTAGGTTTAGGTATAAGTTTACTGGTAGAGCTATTTTTAGGGTCTGATTTAAGGTTATGATCAGATTTAGACTGAGGGTTTGTATTAGGGTCATGATTTTAGTTAAGATTAGAGCTAGAATGAGGGCTAGGGGTTAGGATTAGTAATAGGTTTAGGGTTTGGATTAGGCTATGGATTAGGATTAGGAATAAGGTTAGCATTATGGATAGGGTTTGGCTTAGGGTAAGTGATATAGTTAGAGGTAAGGTTAGGGCTAGGATTAAAGTTAGGTTTACATCTAGGGTTAGGACTCAGATTAGGGCTAGTGTTTCTGTTAGGATTAGGGAGTATCAAGGAAATCTGACCAAATAATTTGGGGAGGTAGTTCAGTACATCTATATTTCCCTGTTATCTCCAACAGTACTTTCGGATAAAGATGTTTTTGCATGCTTCAGCTTTGGGAAACTTTCACAAGGAAGAAACCACAGTGCCCACATAGAACTGATTGAGTGTGTGCAGTTTTAAGCAGCGAGCACCAACCCTGTTTGATTTCAAGTTCCATTTCCATTTACCCATATAGGTCAAAATGAAGGAAATAAAAACTGTTCCTGAGAGCAAACCATTGAAGGGATAAGGCCCAGACCTGGGGAAAATAGTGAGGTTAGGTAAAAAACAAATTGTGCCAAATATCAAATGAATTTGAACAAAATTCACTCTAACACTGTATCTAACCCAACCCTAACCTAATTCTAACCAGTTTAGAGTATCTATGATCATAGAAGTCCCAAACTTGGGTAGCATAAAGGAACAACTAACAGATGAATTGTGTGCAGTATCAAAGAAATTTGATGAAAATTTGGGGAGATATTTTAGTACATTCTTATTTTCCTGTTTTTTTTTTTCTTAAAGTGCTCATGGATAAATTGTTTTTCATGCTTCAGCTTAAGGTACTTTCACAAAGAAAAACCAAGGAATGCCCACAGAGGGCTGATTGAGTGAGTGAAGTTTCATGCAGATAGCAGCAACACTGTTTGATTTCCAGCTCCATTGCATTCACACCTCTAGGACCTAAGTAAGTGAAACCTAAAAATTCAAACTGTCCCTGACATTGAACCATTGAAACTTGAAGTCCCAAAGCTGGGGAGCATAAAGGGACAACTTAACAGATGAATCATCTGCAGTATCAAAGAAATTCGATGAAAATTTGAGGAGATGTTTTAGTACATTCTTATTTTTCTGTTTTTTTTTCCTTAAAGTGCTCATGGATAAATTGTTTTTCATGCTTCAGCTTAAGGTACTTTCACAAAGAAAAACCAAAGAGTGCCCACACAGGGCTGATTGAGTGTGTGAAGTTTCATGCAGCTAGCCCAAACCCTGTTTCATTTCCAGCTTTATTACATTCACCCGTACATGGAAAAAAAGAAGAGAAACATGAAAATTGAAACTGTTCCTGAAAGCAAACCCTTTATGTAGGAGGCCCAAACATTTGGAATATAGTCAAAATAAAAAAAAAGATGTATCCTGCACAGTATTATAGAAATTTGAAAAATATATATATATATATATATAACACTTATCTTAACAGTAGGTCTAATCCTAATCCTAACACTAACCCTAACACTAACTTTAACCTGTTTGGACTCCCTTTGATCCTAGAAATCCCACACTTGGGGAACCAAGTTGGGTAAGTGAACAGATGAATTTTTCACAATATCAAAGAAGTCTGACCAAATAATTGGGGAGGTACTTCAGTACATGCATATATCCCCGATTTCTCCTAAAGTGCTCTCACTTAAAGTTGCTTTGCATGCTTCAGCTTAGGGCTACTTTTACAAGGAATAATCCAGAGAATGCCCATAGAAAACTGATTGAGTGTGTGAGGTTTGAAGTGAACTAGCTAGCACCAACCCTGTTGGATTTCCAGCTCCATTTCCATTTACATGCATAGGTCAAAATGAGATTAAAACTTAAAATACAAACTGTTCAGGAGAACAAACCCTTGATGTAAGAGGTCCAAACCTACAAAATATAGTAAGGCTAGTTCAAAGTTGAATCCTGCCCAGTATCAAAGAAATTTGAACAAAACTAAATCTAAAAAAATATTAGCTGTAAATCTAGCCCTAAACTAATAAAAAATAGAACCAAACCTGTTTAGAAAACCATTGATCAGAGTAGTCACCAAATAAAGGAGCCTAGTTGGGCAAGCTAAGAGATGAATTCTGTGAAGTATCAAAGAAATCTGACCAAATAATTGGGGGAGGTATTAAAGTATGTGCATATTTCCCTGTTTTCTCCTAATGTGCTCTTGGATACATTATTTTTTCCATGCTTTAGTTTAAGGTACTTGCAGAAGGAACAATCAGAGAGTGCCCACAGAGAGCTGATTGAGTGTGTGAAGTTTCAAGCAGCCAGTACTAGCTTTGTTTGATTTCCAGCTCCATTTTCATTCAAGTCTGTAGGCCATAATAAAGTGAAATCTAAAAATTCAAACTGTTCCTGACAGTGAACTGTCAAACCTTGAAAACTCAAACTTGGGGATCCTAATAAGACTAGGAAAAGAATGAATCCTGTACAATATCAAATAACCCATGCAAAAAAAAAAAAAATTAAAGCTTGCTCCTGAAGTGCTCACAGATAAAGCTGTTTCTTTCTAATTCAGCTTTGGGCTACTTCCACAAGAAAAAAAATGAGAGAATGTGCCCTGAGAACTGGTTGAGTGTGTGAAGTTTCAAGCAGCTAGTACTAACACTGTTTGAGTCCAGCTCCATTTCATTCACCCCTATAGGGCAAAATGAGGTGAAAGATGAAAATTAAAACTACTCCTGAGAGCAAACACTTTTACTAGGAGGCCCAAATATGGGGAGCATACTAAGAAGAGAAAAAAAGATAAATCCTGCTCAGTATTCATAAAGTTGAAAAAATCTAACACTAACCCTAACACTAGTTCTAACCCTAAGTCTAAACATAATCCTAAGCCTAACCTGTTAATAGAACCTTTGATCATAAAAGTTTTAAACTTGGGGAGACTAGTGGGGCAAGCTTACATATGAATCCTGAACAGTATTAAAGAAATCTGACCAAATAATTGGGGGAGGTATTTCAGTACATGCATATTGCCCTGTTTTCTCCTAAAGTGCTCTTGGATAAACTTGTTTTGCATGCTTCAGCTTTTCACTACTTTTACAAGGAAGAAATCAGAGAGTGGCCACAGACAACTGATTGAGTATGTGAAGTTTCAACCAGCTAGAACCAACCCTCTGATTTCCAGCGCCATTCTCATTTACCTATATAGGTCAAAATGAAGTGAGACATTAAAAACAAACTATTTCCAACAGCGATTCATTGAACCAAGAAGGCCCCAAACTGGGGCCCATAGTGAGGCTAGGTAAAAGATAAATCTTCCCAGTATCATAAAAAATTGAAGAAAACAATCTCTAACCCTAACACTATCTCTAAAGCTAGCCCTAACCCTAACCATAACACTAACACTTACCTGTTTAGAGAACAATTGATCCTAGAAGTTCCAACCTTGGGAAGCCTAGGGGAGCAAGCTAAAAGACGAATACTGTGTACTATCAAAGAAATCTGATCAAATTCTTGGGAGACTTATTTCTGTACATACATGTTTCTCTGTTTTCTCCTTAAGGGCTCTCGGATACAATTTCTTTTGCATGCTTCATCTTTGGCCTACCTTCAAAAGAAAGAAACTAGAGAGTGCCCACTGAGAACTATTTGTGTGAAGTTTCAAGCACCTCTGGCCAACCCTATTTCATTTCCAGCTCAATTTTCATTCAGATCAATAAGCCATAACGAAGGGAAACCCAAAATACAAACTCTTCCTGACAGTGAACCATTGAACCGACAAGGCCCAAACCTGTGGAGCATAGTAAGGATAAGTAAAAGATGAATCCTTCCCAGTATCATAGAAATTTGAAGAAATCCAGGGCCACATGGGTGCTCTCGGTGCAGATGGAAGGCTGGGCTGTGCAGTTTCTCTGGGCACTGACAGCAGTCTTGCTAGGGCAAGGGTTAGTATTAGAGTCAGGGCTAGGGTTAGGTTTAGGGTTATGATTATAGCTAGGTTTAGGGCCAGGATGATGGCTAATATTTGTGTTAGGGTTAGGGCTTCTATTTGGGCTAGGGATAATGTCAGATCTAGGGTTACAGTTAGGGATAGATTTAGTGTTAGTTTAGGTGTATACTAGGGTTAGGCCCAGGTTTAGGGTTAGGGCTAAGGTTAGGGTTATGTTTAGATTTAGGGTTAAAGCTACGTTAGGGCTTGGTTTAGGGCTAGGTTTTGCAATATGTTAGGGCTATGGCAAATGTAAGAAGTTTGTTATGATTAGGGCTAGTTTTAGTGTCACAGTTAGAGCTAAGTATAGCTTTAGGTTTAGGTTTAGGGTTAGGGTGATGTTAAGAGATAGGGTAAGTTTTAGTGTCAGGGTCAGCGTTCAGTTTAGGGTTATATTTAATGGAAAAGCCAGAATTAGGACTAGGGTTATGACTAGTGGAAGGATTAGTTTTTGGCTTTAGGCTAAGGGTTATTATTAGGGCTAGAGCTAAGTTTTTCTTTAGATATAGGTCTAGAGTTATGGATAGATTAGGATTAGGTTAAGTCTAGGGCTATTGTTAGGGTTAGGTTTAGGTAAAGGGTTACCAATAGGGCTAATGTTTGGGTTTGGTTTAGGGTTAGTTTCAGATTTAGACCTATGATTAGTGTTATGTCAGAATAAGGGTCAGGGTTAGGGTTAGGGTTTGGGTTATGGTTAGAGATAGAATGAGTGCTAGGGTTAGGACAACTAATAGGGTTAGGCTTTGGGTTAGTTTGAGGAATAGAATTAGGATTAGGATTATTATTAGCATTAGGTTTATGGTTTGGCATAGGGTAAGGGATAGGGTTAAAGCTAGGGTTAGGGCTAGGTTTAGGGTTAAAGCTAGGTTTAAGGCTCAGATTAGAACTAGTTTTGTGTTAGGGTTATGGCTAGAGTTAGAGCCATGGCTAATGTAAGAACTATGGTTTTTAGGGTTAGTTTTAGGGTGATGGTTAGGGGTTAAAACTCTATTGTTAGGATTAGGTTTAAGGTTAGGGTGAAATATAGAGCTTGTGTTAGTGTTAGGTTAATAGTCAGGTTCAGGTTTAGTTTTAGGGTTAAGGTTAGGACTCGAGTTAAGGGTACGATTACTATAAGGGTTTGGTTTAAGGTTAGGGTGGTGTTTAGAGCTAGGGTGAGTGTTAGGATATGAGTCAGAGTTAGGGATAGTATTAAGCTTAAGATTAGGACTCGAATTAGGGCTAGGGTAAGGTCTAGGTGTAGTGTTAAGGTTTGGTTTAAGTTAAGGTTTAGGGTTAGGGCTCTTGCTCGGTTTTGTTTTACTGCAAGGGTTAGTGTTAGGGCTAATTTTATGATTAGCATTAGGGCTAGGGCTAGTGTTAATGTTAGGTTTAGGCTTAGGGTTAGGGTTAGATTTAGAGTTAAGTTTAGATCTATGTTAGGAATAGGAATAAGGATTTGGCAATGGTTATGGCTAGGTTTAGGCCTAGGTTTAGGATTACGGTAATGGACAGGGTTAGAAGAAGGGATGGGCTACTGTGAGAGTTAGAGTTAGTCTTCGGGCTAGGGTTAGGGTTAGCGTTAGGGATAGGGTTAAATTAGGGCTAGGATTAGTGCTAGGATTAGTGTTCATCTTAGGCCTAGAGTTATGGTTAGGGTTAGGTTTAAGTTTAGGGTAAGGAATGGCATTATAGCTAGGTTTAGAGATAAGGAGAAGGTTAGAATTAGGGTTAGGGCTATTGTTAGGGTTAGGGTAATCCTTAAGGCTAGGTTTGGGGCTATGATGAGCGCTATGCTTTATTTTAATATTAGGGCTAGGATTAGGGCTAGGGCTAATATCAGATCTAGGTTTCTGGTTAAAGATAGTTTTAGGATTAGGTTTATGCCTACATATAATGTAAGGGTTAGGTTTAGGGTTAGGGTCAGGTTTAGAGCTAGGGTCAAGTCTGGGTTAGAAGTTTGGGAAAGGTTAAGGTTTAAATTATGGATCGAATTAGCATTATGGTTAGTGTTAGTGTAATTATAATATGAGGTTTAGGGTTTAGGTTTGGTTTAGAATAATGCATAGGTATAGGATTAGGGATAGGGTTAGGTTTAGGCCTACAGTTATGGTTATTGCAATAGATAGTTTTAGAGATATGTTTAGGGCTAGGGTCATGGTTTTGATTAGGGTTAGGGTTAGGATTAGGTATAGTGATAAAGCTCGGGTTAGGGCTTAGATTAGGGCTGGGTTTTAAGTGAAGTTAGTGCTAGGGTTAGGGATAAGGCGAATGTAAGTATTATGGTTACAATTAGGGTTAAATTTTGGGTTAGGGTTATTGGTAGGTCTTGTGTTATGTTTAGGGTTAGGGTTAGGGTGATGTTTAGACTAGGGTTAGTATTATGGTCAGAGTCAGGGTCAGTGTTAGTTTTAGCCCTCTGCTAAAACTGGAATTAGAGATAAGGTTAGGGTTAGGGTTAAGGGTTGGTTTAGATTAAGGGTTAGAGTTAGGGCTATGGCTCGGTTTTGTTTTAGAGCTAGGTTTAAAATTAGATTTAGACCCCTCCCCCTGCACCGGCAAGGTAGAGGGAACTGTGACCACGCACAGAGCAGGCCCAGCAGCCTGCTGAGGGGCAGAGCCGCCCCACACCCCCCGCGCCTGCCAGGTAGGTGGAACTCTGACCACGGACAGAAAAGGCCCAGTGGCCCGCGGCGGGACAGAGCTTCCAATCACTCCTGCAATGTAGGCGGGCCTGCGACCCACCAGTAGAAGAGGAGCAGCGGCCTGCTGAGAGGCAGAACCGCCCCCTCCCCCTGCACCGGCAAGGTAGAGGGAACTGTGACCACCCACAGAACAGGCCCAGCGGCCTGCTGAGTGGCAGAACCGCCCCCCAACCCCCGCGCCTCTCAGGTAGGCGGAACTGTGACCACTGACAGAAAAGGCCCAGTGGCCCACGGAGTGGCAGAGCTTCCAATCACTCCTGCAAGGCAGGTGGGCCTGCGACCCACCGGCAGAAGAGGAGCAGGAGCCTGCTGAGAGGCAGAGCCGCCCCCTCCCCACCACGCCTGCAAGGTAGACAAAACTGTGACCACCATCAGAACAGGCCAGACCTGCAACCGAGAGACAGAACAGGCCCAGTGGCCTGAGGAAGGGTAGAGCCACCCCCCCACGCCTGCAAGGTAGGCGGACCTGCGACCCACTGGCAGTACAGCACCAGAGGCCTGCAGAGGGGCAGTGCCGCTGCCTGTGCCTGCAAAGTAGACATAACTGTGACCACCGACAGAACAAGCCTAGCAGCCCGCAGAGGGACAGAGCCGCCGCCCACGCCTGTGAGGGAGACTTTGCAACTATACAAGACCAATATAAATATATAGGGGGAAAATTCAATAGCACAGCAGTTTCACCAAGTAGAAAGGAACGCGAACAGTATGAAGAGACAAGGAAAGAAAGGACTACAAGCTTTGCAGGTCAACTCAACGTTAGAAGAGGTAATAGCTGCAGCAGATGGAATGTCAGATAAAGAATTCAGGATATACATGCTTCAGATGATCTGGAGTCTCAAGGAAGACATCAGACAGCAAAATGAGACAATGAAAGATCACTTCAACAATGAATTACATAAACAAATCCAAGAAGCAAAAGATCAACTATACAGGGAAATAGAGGTTATAAAAAACAAACAAACAGAAATCCTAGAAATGCAGGAAGCAATAAGCCAACTTAAAAACTCAATTGAGAATACTACCAACAGAGTAGAACACTTAGAAGACAGAACATCAGACAATGAAGATAAAGTATTTCAACTTGAAAAGAACATAGACAGCTCAGCAAGACTGTTAAGAAACCATGAGCAGAACATCCAAGAAATATGGGATAACATCAAGAGACCAAATTTAAGAGTCATTGGGATACAGGAAGGGACAGAGTTTCAAAAGAAAGGAATGAGCAATCTATTCAATGAAATAATACGAGAAAACTTCCCAGACTTGAAGAATGAGACAGAACCCCAAATCCTAGAAGCCTACAGGACGCCGAATGTGCAAAATCATAAGAGACCCACACCTAGACACATTATAATGAAGATGCCCAACATACAGAATAAGGAGAGAATTTTAAAAGCCTCAAGAGAAAGGAAGCAGATCACATTTAGGGGTAAGCCAATCAGGATAACAGCTGATCTTTCAACACAGACTCTGAAAGCTAGAAGATCCTGGAATAACATATTTCAAACACTGAAATAAAATGGGTTCCAACCAAGAATTGTGTTTCCAGCGAAATTAAGCTTCAGGATGGAAGATGAAATTAAAACCTTCCACGATAAACAAAAGTTAAAAGAATTTGCAGCTAGAAAACCATCTCTTCAAAACATCCTTGGCAAAACATTACAGGAAGAGGAAATGGAAAATAACAATGAAAACCAACAGTGGGAGGTAGGACACTAAAGGGGGGAAAATAATCAAAGAGGAAAACAAACCATGTTTAGTAACATAAATAAACAAATATGGCTGGAAGAACAACCCATATCTCAATAATAACCCTAAATGTTAATGGCTTAAACTCACCAATCAAGAGACACAGGCTAGTAGAATGGATCACAAAACAAGACCCAACATTATGCTGCCTACAGGAGACGCATTTGATAGGAAAAGACAGACATAGGCTGAAGGTGAAAGGTTGGGAAAAATCATATCACTCATATGGACCTCGGAAACAAGCAGGAGTATCCATACTCATATCAAATAAAATAGATTTCAAGCCAAAGTTAATCAAAAGGGATAAAGAGGGACACTACATACTGCTCAAGGGAAACATACACCAACAAGACATAACAATCATAAATATATATGCCAAAAACAATGGTGCAGCTATGTTCATCAAACAAACTCTTCTCAAGTTCAAGAGTCAAATAGACCACCATACAATAACCATGGGAGACTTCAACACACCTCTATCACCACTGGACAGATCTTCCAAACAAAAGTTGAATAAGGAAACTATAGAACTCAATAACACAATTAATAACCTAGACTTAATTGACATATATAGAATATACCACCCAACATCAAGCAGTTACACTTTTTTCTCAGCAGCACATGGATCCTTCTCAAAAAAAGATCATATATTATGTCACAGGGAAACTCTTAGACAATATAAAGGAGTAGAGATAATACCATGCATCCTATCTGATCATAATGGAATGGAACTGAAAATCAACGATAAAAGAAGGAAGGGAAAAAAATACATCACTTGGAGAATTAACAATAGGTTACTGAATGATCAATGGGTTATAGAAGACATCAAGGAAGAAATTAAAAAATTCTTAGAGATTAATGAAAACACAGACACAACATATCGGAATCTATGGGACACATTGAAAGCACTTCTAAGAGGAAAATTCATTGCTTGGAGTTCATTCCTTAAAAAAAGAAAAAACCAACAAATAAATGATCTCACACTTCATCTCAAAATCCTAGCAAAAGAAGAGCAAAACAACAGCAAAAGAAGTAGAAGGCAAGAAATAATTAAAATCAGAGGTGAAATTAATGAAATCGAAACAAAAGAAACAATTGAAAAATTGACAAAACTAAAAGTTGGTTCTTTGAAAAAATAAACAAAATCGACAGACCCTTAGCCATGCTAGCGAAGAGAAGAAGAGAGAGAACTCAAATTACTAACATACGGGATGAAAGAGGCAATATCACAACAGACACTTCAGAAATACAGAAGATAATCAAAATTTATTTTGAATCCTTATACTCCAATAAATTAGAAGATAGTGAAGGCATAGATAAATTTCTTAAGTCATATGATCTGCCCAGATTGAGTCAGGAGGATATAGAAAACCTAAACAGACCAATATCAATTGAGGAAATAGAAGAAACCATCAAAAGACTACCAACTAAGAAAAGCCCAGGACCGGATGGGTATACAGCAGAGTTTTACAAAACCTTTAAAGAGGAACTAATACCAATACTTTTCAAGCTACTTCGGGAAATTGAAAAAGAGGGAGAACTTCCAAATTCATTCTACGAGGCCAACATCACCCTGATACCTAAACCAGACAAAGACACTTCAAAGAAAGAAAACTACAGACCAATATCTCTAATGAATCTAGATGCAAAAATCCTCAATAAAATTCTGGCCACTCGGATACAAAAACTTATCAAAAAAATTGTGCACCATGATCAAGTAGGATTCATCCCTGGGATGCAAGGCTGGTTCAATATACGGAAATCAATAAATGTTATTCACCACATCAATAGACTTAAAAATAAGAATCATATGATCATCTCGATAGATGCGGAAAAAGCATTTGACAAAGTACAGCATCCCTTTATGTTCAAAACTCTAGAAAAACTAGGGATAACAGGAACATACCTCAATATTGTAAAAGCAATCTATGCTAAGCCTCAGGCTAGCATCATTCTGAATGGAGAAAAATTGAAGGCATTCCCTCTAAAATCTGGAACAAGACAGGGATGCCCTCTCTCACCACTTCTGTTCAACATAGTTCTCGAAACACTGGCCAGAGCAATTAGACAGACGAAAGAAATTAAAGGCATCAAAATAGGAAAAGAAGAACTTAAATTATCACTATTTGCAGATGACATGATTCTATACCTAGCAGACCCAAAAGGCTCTACAAAGAAACTATTAGAGCTAATAAGTGAATTCAGCAAAGTGGCAGGATATAAAATCAACACGCATAAATCAAAGGCATTCCTGTATATCAGCGACAAATCCTCTGAAATGGAAATGAGGACAACCACTCCATTCACAATATCTTCAAAAAAAATAAAATACTTGGGAATCAACCTAACAAAAGAGGTGAAAGACTTATACAATGAAAACTACAGAACCCTAAAGAGAGAAATAGAAGAAGATCTTAGAAGATGGAAAAATATACCCTGTTCATGGATAGGCAGAACTAACATCATCAAAATGGCGATATTACCAAAAGTTCTCTATAGGTTTCATGCAATGCCAATCAAAATCCCAATGACATTTCTTGTAGAAATAGAGAAAGCAATCATGAAATTCATATGGAAAAACAAAAGACCAGAATAGCAAAAACAATGCTAAGCAGGAAGTGTGAATCAGGCGGTATAGCGATACCAGACTTCAAACTATACTACAGAGCAATAGTAACAAAAACAGCATGGTACTGGTACCAAAACAGGCGGGTGGACCAATGGTACAGAATAGAGGACACAGAAACCAATCCACAAAACTACAACTACCTTATATTTGATAAAGGGGCTAAAAGCATGCAATGGAGGAAGGATAGCATCTTCAACAAATGGTGCTGGGAAAACTGGAAATCCATATGCAACAAAATGAAACTGAATCCCTTTCTCTCGCCATGCATAAAAGTTAATTCAAAATGGATGAAGGAGCTTGATATCAAATCAGAGACACGCCGTCAGATAGAAGAAAAAGTTGGCTACGATCTACATACTGTGGGGTCGGGCTCCAAATTCCTCAATAGGACACCCATAGCACAAAAGTTAATAACTAGAATCAACAAATGGGACTTACTCAAACTAAAAAGTTTTTTCTCAGCAAAAGATACAATAAGAGAGGTAAATAGAGAGCCTACATCCTGGGAACAAATCTTTACTCCTCACACTTCAGTTAGAGCCCTAATATCCAGAGTATACAAAGAACTCAAAAAATTAGACAATAAGAGAACAAACAACCCAATCAACAAATGGGCCAAGGACCTGAACAGACACTTCTCAGAGGAGGACATACAATCAATCAACAAGTACATGAAAAAATGCTCAACATCTCTAGCTGTCAGAGAAATGCAAATCAAAACCACCCTAAGATACCATCTCACTCCAGTTAGATTGGCAGCCATTAGGAAGTCAAACAACATCAAGTGCTGGCGAGGTTGTGGGGAAAAGGGTACACTTGTACATTGCTGGTGGGACTGCAAATTGGTGCAGCCAATTTGGAAAGCAGTATGGAGATTTCTTGGAAAGCTGGGAATGGAGCCACCATTTGACCCAGCTATTCCCCTTCTCGGTCTATTCCCTGAAGATCTAAAAAGAGCATGCTACAGGGACACTGCTACATCGATGTTCATAGCAGCACAATTCACAATAGCTAGACTGTGGAACCAACCTAGATGCCCTTCAATGGATGAATGGATAAAAAAAATGTGGCATTTATACACAATGGAGTATTACTCTGCATTAAAAAATGACAAAATCATAGAATTTACAGGGAAATGGATGGCATTAGAGCAGATTATGCTAAGTGAAGCTAGCCAATCCCTAAAATCAAATGCCAAATGTCTTCTTTGATATAAGGAGAGTAACTAAGAACAGAGTAGGGTCGAAGAGCAGGAGAAGAAGATTAACATTAAACAGGGATGAGAGGTGGGAGGGAAAGGGAGAGAGAAGGGAAAATGCATGGAAATGGAAGGAGACCCTCAGAGTTATACAAAAGTACATACAAGAGGAAGTGAGGGGAAGGGGAAAAATAATATAAGGGGGACAAACGAATGTCAGTAGAGGGAGCTGAGAGAGAAGAGGGGAGGGGAGGGGAGGGGAGGGGAGGGGGGATAGTAGAGGATAGGAAAGGCAGCAGAATACAACAGACACTAGTATGGCAATATGTAAATCAATGGATGTGTAACTGATGTGATTCTGCAATCTGTATATGGGGTAAAAATGGGAGCTCATAACCCACTTGAATCAAATTGTGAAATATGATATATCAAGAACCATGTAATGTTTTGAACAGCCAACAATAAAAAATTAAAAAAAAATAGATTTAGAGTTAGGGTTAGGCTTAGGCTTAGGGTTAGGGTTTGATTTAGAGTTAAAATTTGATCTAGGTTAGGGCTAGAGCTAATGATAGGGCTAGGGTTAGGGCTGAGTTTAAGGCTAGAATTAGGGCTCCAGAAAGGGATAGGGTTAGAACTAGGGATGGGGCTAGCATGAGAGTTAGAGTTAGTCCTAGGTCTAGGGTTTGTGCTAGGGTT
>NW_026692722.1:0-38804 GCF_021218885.2 Marmota monax | reverse complement strand
AGGGTAAGGGCTAGGATTATGGGTAGGGTTAATATCACATCTAGGGTTAAGGTTAGGAATAGTTTTAGGATTAGTTTTATGGCTAGGTCTAGTGTAAGGGTTAGGTAGGGTAAGAGTCAGGTTTATAGCTACGGGAATTATTAGGGTCACGGTTACATTTAGGGTTTGGTTTACGTTTGAGGTTAGGGTTAGGGATCAAATTAGCATTCAGATTTGGGTTAGTGTAATAATTGGATTAGGTATAGGGTTCAGGGTAGGTTAGGCTAATTGAAAGGTTTGTGGAAAGCGATAGGGTTAGGGTTAAGCCTAGGGTTAGAATTATGGTAAGGGTTATGTTTAGGGTAATGGATACAGTTAGAGTTAAAGTTAGGGCTAGGGTTATAGTTAAAATTAGGTCTTGTGCTAGGGTTAAGGTGAGGGTTAGAACTAGGATTAGGTTTAGGGTTCTGTTTAGCATAAGGGTTAAGTTCTGAGCTATGGTTAGTGTTAGAGTTAGAGTTAAAGCTAGGTTTAGGGCTCGGTTTAGGACTAGATTTGCATTAGGGTTAGGGCTAGGATTAGGGCAAAGGCTAATGTAAGAACTAGTGTTTCCATTAGGGTTAGTTTTAGGGTTAGGGTTAGGTGTAGTTTGAGTGTTAGTGTTAGGTTTAAGCTTAAGTTGATATTTATAGCTACAGTTCTTGTTAGGATAGGAGTCAGGGTCAGGGTTAGTTTTAGGGTTAGCGTTAAGAGTCAAATTAGGGCTATGGTTAATGTTAGTGTTCGGCTTGAGTAGGGCAATGTTTATATCTATGGTGAGTGTTGGCATATGAGTCAATGTCAGGGTTAGTTTTAAGGTCTGGCTTAGGACTCAAATTAGGGCTAGGTTTATATCTAAGTGTAGTGTTAGTTTTTGGTTTAAGTTAAGGCTTAAGGTTAAGACTATTTATCCATTTTGGTTTACTGCTAGGATTGGGTTAGGGCTAGTTTTACTATTATCATTCGTGTTAGGGCTAGTGGTATAGGGTTAGGCTTAGGCTTAGGTTTAAGGTTAGATTTAGAGTTATGATTAGGGATGGGACTAACTTTCAGGCAACTTTAGGGCTAGTGTTAGTTTTATGGTAGCAGATAGGGCTAAAACTAGGGCTAGGGCTAGGGCAAGAATTAGAGTTGGTCTTAGGGCTAGGGTTAGGATAGGGTTAGAGATAGAGCTCAATTAGGGCTAGGATTAGGGCTAGGTTTTATGTTTATCTTAAGCCTATGGTTAGGGTTAGGGTTAGGTTTAAATTTGTGTTAAGAGATGACATTATATGTAGATTTAGAGGTAGGGTGAGGGTTAGAATTAGGGTTAGGTATAGGGCTAGAGATAGGGTTATGATTAAGGCTAGGTTTAGGACAATAATGATGGCTAGGTGTGTTTATAGGGGTAGGTCTAGGATTAGTGCCAGGGCTAATTTCAGGTCCAGAATTATGGTTAAAGATAATTTTAGGTTTAGGTTTATGGCTAAGTCTAGGCTAAGGTTTAGGTGTTGGGTTATGGTCAAGTTTAGAGCTAGGGGCATTATTAGGGTCAAGGTCTGGGTTAAGGTTTGAGGTAGATTAAGGTTTCAATTTTGGGCTTGAATTAGTTTTAGGATTAGCGTTATTTTAATGGTAGGGTTAGGTATAGGATTCTGTTTAGGTTTAGGCTAATGGAACAATAACGAATCAGGATAGGGTTTGATTTGTGCTTAGGGTTATCATTAAGGTTTGGGTTATCATTATGTTAATGGATAGAGTTAGAGATCAGTTTAAGGCTAAAGTTATGGTTACAATTAGGACTAGTGTTAGGGTTAGTTTAGGTTTAAAGCTAGGGTTAAGTCTCTGATTATGGCTAGGTTTGGGGTTATGTTGGAGCTAGGGTTAGGGTTAGACGTAATGTAAGTACTAGGTTAAGTTCAGGGCTAGTTTTAGGGTTTGAGTGCTAGGTTTATTGTTATGGTTAGGTTACAGATATGGTGATGTTTAGAGGTAGAAGTGTTAGGATCAGTGTCAGGTTCAGGGTTAGTTTTAGGGTTTGGGTTCCAACTCAAATAAGTCTAGGTTTACATCTAAGTGTAAAGTTACGGTTTGGTTTAGGTTAATGTTTAGGGTTAGAACTATTGCTCAGTTTTGTTTTAGGGCTAGGGCTAGCGTTAGGTCTCATTTTAGGATTAGTGTTATGGTTTGGGCTAGTGTTAGGTTTAGACTTAGGCTTTGGGTTAAGGCTTGTTTTAGAGGTACGTTTTGCCTAATGTTAGTGGTAGGGATAAGTATTGAGAAAGGATTAGTACTAGGGTTAGGGGTAGGGTTAGGTTTATGGTAAGGGATAGGGTTAGAATGAGTGAAAGGGCTAGTATCAGAGAGTTAGTCTTAGGGCTAAGGTTAGGGTTAGGTTTACGAATAGGGCTAAAATACAGCTGGGTTATGTTAGGGCTGGGGTTAAGGTTAGTTTTAAGATTAGGCTTATGCATCGAGTTAGGGTTAGATTTAGAGTTAGATTTTGATCTAGGGTTACTTCTAGGCCTAAGGATAAGGCAAGGGTTGCCACTAGGGTTAGGGTTAGAGTTAGGGTTTAATTTAGGCTAAGGGATATGGTTATAGCTAAACTTAGGGCAAGGGAAAGGGTTAGTATTAGGGTTAAAAATAGGGTTAGAGTTATGATTAAGGCTATGTTTAGGGCTAAGATGAAGACTAGGATTTGTTTTAGGGTTAAGTATAGTCTATTAGGGCTATGGCTAATGTTAGGTCTTGGGTTACAATTAGGGATAGATTTAGTGTTAGGTTTATGGCTTGGTCCAGTGTAAGGGTTAGGTTTTGGTTAGGGTCAGATTTAGATCCATGGTTATTTTTAGAATCAGGGTCAGGATTAGTGTTTGGGTTAACTTAGTGATTCGGTGCGGGGCTCAAATTAGTGTTAGATTTAGGGTTAGTGTAATATATATGGTTAGGGTTAGGCCTAGTGTTATCAGAAGTGTTAGGGTCATTGTTAGGGTAATGTATAGAGTTAGCCCTAAGGTTAGGGCTAGAGTTATGTATAAGATTAGGGCTAATGTTTGGGTTAGGGTTAGGTTTCATTTTAGAGTTAAAGTTAGATTTAGGACTAAGATTAAGGCTAGGATTTGGGTTAGGTTAGGGTTAGGGTTAAGGCTACCACTAATGTATGAATTAGGTTTATGACTACAGCTAGTTATAGGTTTAGAGTTTGATCTAGGTCTAGTGTTAAGGTTAGGTTTATGTTGATGATGATGTTTAGAGCCAGGGCTAGTGTTCGGGTCAGTGTCAGGATCAGGGTTAGTTTTCTGGTTAGGGTTAGACTATAATTAGTGATAGGATTAGGGCTAGGTGTAGGGTTATGATTTGTTTTTGGTTAAGGGTTAAGGTTAGGGCTATGACTTGGTTTTGTTTTATGGCTAGGGTTAGGGTTAGTGCTAGTTTTATGATTAGTCTTAGGGTTAGGGCTATTATAAGTGTGAGATTTAGGATTAGGTTAAGGATTAGGGATAAGAGTAGAGTTATGGATAGGTTTAGATATAGGGTTAGGCTTAAGTTTAGAGTTAGGTTTAGATCTAGGTTTTGTGATAGTGCTAAGTATAGGTCTAGGTTAGGGCTACGTTTAGGGCTAGGTATATGGTGATGGTAAGGGATAAGGTTACAACTAGGTATAGGGTTAGTGTGAGAGTTAGAGTTAGTCTTAGGACTAGGGTTAGGGTTAGGGATAGGGCTAATTAGGGCTTGGTTTAGGGCTAGGGTTAGTGTTAGGGTTAGGCCTAGGGTTAGGGCAAGGTTTAGTGTTAAGTTTAGCGTTAGGTTAGGTTTAGGGTAAAGGATGGCAATTTAGCTAGTGCTAGGACTAGGATGGAAATTAGGGTTAAGGTTAGGGTTAAGGTTAGGGTTACGGTTATGATTAAGGTGAGTTTCCTTGCTAGGATGTGCCGTAAGGTTTGTATTAGGTTTAGGGCTAGATTAGAGCTAGGGATAATATCATGTCTAGGGTACTGTTAGGGATAGTATTAGGGTTAGGTTTATGGCTAGGTTTATTGTAAAATTTAGGTTTCTTGTTAGGGTCAGGTTTAGAGCTATCGGTATTATTAGAGTCAGGGTTAAGTTTAGAGTTGGGCGTAGGTTAAGGTTTAGGTTTAGGCATCAAATTAGTCTTATATTTAGGGATTCGGTAAGGACACAGTTAGATTTAGGTTTCAGGTTAGGTTTAGGTTATAGATAGGATTAAGGCTAGTGCTGGGATTAGGTTTCCGCCTAGGGTTAGCATAAGGATTATAGTTATCTTAGGGTAATGAATAGGGTTAAAGTTAGAGTTAGGGCTAGTGTTATGGTTAGGATTAGGTCTAGGTTTAGGCCTAGGTTTATAGTTAGATCTAGGGTTATTGTTAAGAATAGCTTTAGGTTTAATGCTAAGGTAGGGCTTGGATTAGGGCAAGGTTTTGTGATAGGTTAGAGCTATGGCTAATGTAAGAACTAGTGGAATGATTAAGACTAGTTTTCTGGTTAATGTTAGGGCTAGATGTAGTTTCAGGGTTAGTTTTACGGTTAGGGTGAAGTTTAGAACTAGGGTTAGTGTTAGTGTCAAGGACAGTGTTCAGGTATGTTAATGGTTAGGGTTAACGGTGAATTATTACTCGGGTGAGATCTTGAGGTAGGCTTAGAATTTGGGTTAGGTTAAGGGTTATTGTTAAGGCTAGGTCTAGTTTTTCTTTAGGTCTAGAGCTATAGATTTCGGATTAGGTTAGGTCTAGGGCTAGTGTTGGGGTTAGGTTTAGGTGTAAGGTTACCAGTAGGGCTAGTGTTAACATTCAGTTTAGGGTGAGGTTTAGATTTAGAGCTAAGATTATTTTTAGAGTCAGAATAATGGTCAGGGATAGGGTTAGGTTCGGTTTATGGTTATATATAGAATGAAGGCTAAGGTTAGAACTAGTTATAGAGTTAGGTTTTGGTTAGGCTAAGGATTAGTGCTAAGAATACGGTTAACATTAGAGTGAGGGTTTGGCTTAGGGTAAGCGATAGGATTTGAGCTGAGGTTAGGAGTAGGGTTAGAGTTAGGTTTATGGTTAAAGCTCGTGTTAGGACTTGGATTAAGGCTAATTTTGTATTAGGTTTAGGGCTAGTGTTATGGTTATGGGTATTGTAAGAAATAGGGTTATGATTAAGGTTAGTTTTATGGTTAAGTTTAGGGCTAGGCCTATTGTTAGGGCTGGGTTTAAGGTTAGGTTGATGTTTAGAGCTAGGTTTAAGGTTTGGATTTGATTCAGGGTCATGGTTAGGTTTAGGGTTAGTTTTAAGTTTCAAATTAGGGCTAGGGTTAGAGCTGGTGTAGGGTTAGGATTTGGCCTAGTGTAAGGGTTAGTGTTAGGCGTGTGGCTCAGTTTTGCTTTAGGGCTAGGGCTAGGGTTAGGGCTACATTTAGGAATAGCATTAGGGTTAGAGCTAATTTTAGGGTTAGGCTGAGGACTCAGTTTAGGGTTAGTTTTAGAGATAGGTTACTGCTAGGGCTAAGGATTATGACTAGGATTAGGGCTTGGTTTAGGGTTATGGTAAAGGATAGAATTAGTTTTAAAGATAGGTTTTGATCTAGAATTCTGTGCTAGGGCAAGGGTTATGACTAGGGTTAGGGCTTGCGTTACGGTTACAGTAAGGTGTAGGGTTAGAATAGGGATAGGTATTGTGTGAGAATTATAGTTAATCTTAATTCTAGTGTAAGAGTTAGGGTTAGGAATAGG
The DNA here is from genome assembly GCF_021218885.2 of Marmota monax. Taxonomy (NCBI): domain Eukaryota; kingdom Metazoa; phylum Chordata; class Mammalia; order Rodentia; family Sciuridae; genus Marmota; species Marmota monax. Next base: position 33,072 of record NW_026692722.1, on the reverse strand, counting down.
TCTATATTAGGGCTGGGATTAGGGCTAGGTTTAATATTAGGTTTAGGGCTACAGTTAGGGTTATGATTAGGGCTAGGGCTAGGGTTAGGGTTAGTGTAAGGGTTAGGGTTTTAGCTACGGTTAGGGCTAGGGGGAGTGTTAGGTTTAGTGTTAGGTCTAGATTAGTGTTATGGTTATGAATATGGTTAGGGTTGGGGTTAGGGCTAGGGTTTTCTTTAGGGTTAGGGCTAGTTTTAGAGTAATGTATTGGATTAGATGTAAGATTAGGTTTAGGGTTAAGTTTAGATTATGGTTAAATTTAGGTTCAGGGGTAGGTTTAGTTTTTATTTTTGGTATGGTTTACGGTTAAGTTTATGGCAAGGGCTAAAGTTATTATTAGGGTTAGGGTTAGGGTTAGGGTAATGTTAGGTTTAGAGCTAGGGTTAGTACTAGGTTTAAGTTCAGGATTAGGGCTAGGGTTAGGTTTATGTTTACAAATAGGACTACGATTTTGTTTATGCTAAGGGTTAGACTTTGAGCTAGGGTTATGTCTAAGGCGAGGGTTTGGGTTAGGTCTACATTTAGGATTATGGTTATTTTTAGGGTAGGTTTAGGTCTCAGAATAGTGATAGGTTTTGTGTTAGGTTTAGGCCCAGGGTTAAGGCTATGTGTAATGTAAGATCTAGGGTTCTGATTAGAGCTAATTTTAGGGTTAGGGTTACGGCTATGTCCAGTGTTAGTTTTAGGTTTTGGGTTAGGTTCAGGTTTAGAGCTAGGTTTAGTGTTAGTGATAAGGTCAGTGTTCAGGTTAGAGTTAGGTTTAGGGTGAAAGCCAGAATTAGGACTAGGTTTAGGTCTAGGGATAGGGTTAGTATTTGCTTTAGGTTAAGGATTAAGTTAGGGCTAGGGCTCAGGGATTTTTTAGGTCTAGGTCTAGAATTATGGCTATATTGAGGATTAGGTTTCGGTCTAGTGCTACTGTTAGACTTAGGTTTATGTATAAGTTTACTGGTAGAGCTAGTTTTAGTGTCTGGTTTAAGGTTAGGATCAGATTTAGATTGAGGGTTTGTGTTAGGGTCATGATTTGAGTTAGGTTTAGAGCAAGAATGAGGGCTAGGGTTAGGATTAGTAATAGTTTTAGGGTTTGTATTAGGCTATGGATTAGAATTAAGACTAAGTTTATCATTATGGGTATGGTTTGGCTTAGGGTAAGTGATATAGTTAGAGGTAAGGTTAGGGGTAGCATTAAAGTTAGGTTTATATCTAGGTTTAAGACTCAGACTAGGGCTAGTGTTTCTGTTAGGATTAGGGAGTATCAAAGAAATCTGACCAAATAATTTGGGGAGGTAGATCAGTACATGTATATGTCCCTGTTATCTCCAACAGTACTTTTTTATAAAGATGTTTTTGCATGATTCAGCTTTGGTAAACTTTCACAAGGAAGAAACCACAGTGCCCACATAGAACTGATTGAGTGTGTGCAGTTTTAAGCAGTGAGCACCAACCCTGTTTGTTTGCAAGTTCCATTTCCATTTACCCATATAGGTCAAAATGAAGGAAAGCTTAAGATACAAAGTGTTCCTGAGAGCAAACCATTGAAGGGATAGTGCCCAGACCTGGGGAAAATAGTGAGGTTATGTAAAAATCAAATTATGCCAAATATCAAATGAATTTGAACAAAAATCACTCTAACACTCTATCTAACCCAACCCTAAACTAATTCTAACCTGTTTAGAGTATCTATGATCATAGAAGTCCCAAACTTGGGGATCCTAAAGGGACAACTTAACAGATGAATCTTGTGCAGTATCAAAGAAATTTGATGAAAATTGGGGGAGGTGTTTTAGTACATTCATATTTTCCTGTTTTTTTTTTTTTTTTCCTTAAAGTGCTCATGGATCAAATGTTTTTCATGCTTCAGCTTAAGGTAATTTCACAAAGAAAAACCAAAGACTGCCCACACAGGGCTGATTGAGTGTGTGAAGTTTCATGCATCTAGCAGCAACACTGTTTTATTTACAGCTCCATTGCATTCACACATATAGTCCCTAATTAAGTGAAACCTAAATCTTCAAACTGTTCCTGTCATTGAACCACTGAAACTTGAAGGTCCAAACTTGGGGAGCCTACTAATGCTAGGTCAAGGATGAATCCTGTACAGTATCAAATTAATCCAACCAAAAATATTTGAAGCTCTTTCATTAGATGGGTTTTCTGCTTGATCCTAATGCACCCAGAGATAAAGCTGTTACTTTCTACTTCATCTTATGACTACTTCCATGACAAACACCAGATTATGCTCACTGAAAATTGATGGAGTGTGATTATTCAAGCAGCTAGCCAAAACCCTGTTTGATTTCCAGCTTTACTTCATTCACCCCTACATGGAAAAAAAAGAAGAGAAACATGAAAATTGAAACTGTTCCTGAAAGCACACCCTTTATGTATGAGGCCCAAACATTTTGAGTTTAGTCAAAATAAAAAAAAAAATGAATCCTGCACAGTATTATAGAAATTTGAAAAAAACAAAAGTAACTCTTAACAATAGGTCTAATCCTGATCCTAACACTAACCCTAACACTAACTTTAACCTGTTTAGAGTCCCTTGAATCCCAAATGTTCCACACTTGGGGAGCCAAGTTGGGTAAGTGAACAGATGAATCTTTCACAATATCAAAGAAGTCTGACCAAATAATTGGGGAGGTAGTTCAGTACATGCATATTTCCCCAATTTCTCCTAAAGTGCTTTCACATAAAGTTGCTTTGCATGCTTCAGCTTAGGGCTACTTTTACAAGGAATAATCCAGAGAATGCCCATAGAAAACTGATTGAGTGTGTGAGGTTTGAAGTAGCTAGCACCAAACCTGTAGGATTTCCAGCTCCATTTCCATTTGCATGCATTGGTCAAAATGAAATGAAAACTTAAAATACAAACTGTTCCGGAGAGCCAAACCTTGACGTAAGAGGTCCAAACCTAAAGAATATAGAAGGATAGTTCAAAGTTGAATCCTGCCCAGTATCAAAGAAATTTGAACAAAACTAAATCTAACAAAATATTAGCTGTAAATCTAGCCCTAAACTAATAAAAAATAGAAACAAGCCTGTTTAGAAAACCATTGATCAGAGTATTCCCCAAATAATGGAGCCCAGTGGGGCAAGCTAAGAGATGAATCCTGTGCAGTATCAAAGAAATCTGACAAAATAATTGGGGAGTTATTTCAGTACGTGCATATTTCCCTGTTTTCTCCTAATGTGCTATTGGATAAATTATTTTTTTCATGCTTTAGTTTAAGATAAACCTAACCGCAACGCTATCCCTAAACTAACTCTGACACTAACCTTAATGGTAACCCTTACTTTAACTCTAACACTAACCCTAACCCTAAGCCTAAACCTAAACCTAACCCTAAACCTCACCCTAACCCTAACCCTACCCCTAACACTAATACAAACCCTAAACCAAACTCTAATCCTAAGCGAAACACTAATCCTTAACCGAACCCTAACTCTTGCCGTAAAACTAACCAAATGCTAACCGAAAATTTACATGTAACCCTAACAATAAACCTAGCCCTAAACCTAACAAGAACCCTAACCTGAACCCTAACTCTAACCCTAACTAAAACCCACACCCTAACCCTAATCCGAACACAAACCGTAACCCTAACCTTAACACAAAACCTAAACCAAACCACAACCCTAACCCTAACTCTTACCTAACCCTTAACCTAACCCATACCCTAACACTAACCCTAAACTTAACACTAAACCTAACACTAACCCTAACCCTAACATGAACCCTAACACTAACCGTAACACTATCCCTAACCCTAACTCTGATCATAAACGTAACATTAACCCTATATCTAAGATAACCAAATCACTAACACTAACCCTAACCCTAAGCCTAAATCTAACACTAACCCTAACTTTAACATAACCCTAACACTGACGCCAACCCTAATCGTAACCCTACAACGAACCTTAACCCTAATATGAACCTAACTCTAACACTAACCCTAACTCTAACCCTAACTCTATCACTAACACTATTCCTAATCTTAGCACTAAAACTAAACCTAACCGTAACCCTAACACTAACCCTAACCAACCCTAAACCTAATGTTAACCCTAACAGTAACCCTAATCTAACCCTATCCATATCACTAACCCTAATCCTAACACTAAAACTAACACTAATCCTTACCACAACCTACAACCTTACCCTAATCCTAACCGTAACCATAAACCTAACCCTAACACAAACCCTAAAAATAACCCTAGCACTAACCGTAACCCTAACCCTAATATTAACACTAAAGCGATCTCCAACCCTAACCCTAACTTTAACTGTAAGCCTGGCCCTAACACTAACCCTAAACCTAACTCTAACTTTAAGTCTAACAGTAACCCTAAACCTAACAGTAACCCTAAACTGAACCCTAAAACTAACACTAACACTAACCCTAAACCTAACCCTAACCCTAACACTAACTATAACCATAACCCTTAAACAAACCCTAAACCTAACTGTAACCCTAAGTGAAATACTAAACGTAACCCTAAACCTAGCCCTAGCTGTAACACTAACTGTAACCCTAAGCAAAAATTTACACCTAACCCTAATATTATACCTAGCCTAACCCTAACATGAACCCTAAACATAAACCTAACAGTAACCCTAACACAAACGAACACCCTAACCCTAAACCTAACGCAAACACTAATCCTATTTCTAACCCTAACAGAAACCCTAAACCAAATCACAACCCTAACCCAAACCTTACCCTAATCCTAACTCTTACCTAACTCTAACCCTAACTATAAAACTAACCCTAACACTAAACCTAACCCTAACCTTAAAACTAATCCTAAATCTAACCGTAACCCTAACCCTAACCGTAACACTAACATTAACCGTAACCATAAACATCTCTAAAACATGATTAGCACATTCACTGGCGGGAACAAGTTGTGTAGGGGTGATTGGTCAGTACAAAAGGGGTATTCATTTGAACTGATTGGTTTAAGCCAAGAGGGGTGTACGTGCTGAACTACAAGATTACCCAACTTGTTATTAACCAAATAAACTCCTGGAAGGGTTATCTGACATCCCAAGTATTTCCCTGTCTCATGCTGATTGGTGGCTACTAGGGGGCTGCTATGGATCCCCACCTAGCCTGACTGAGTCAGGGACACCTGGTGCAGCAGATCTCTCCTGTTATTTGTAGATAAACAACTTAGCAGGGTGGGAATGTGCCTAGGAGTGCTTTGTGGGTTTTTCCAAAGACAAAGGCCATGTCCCTTCCTTGGACAGGCTTTGCTCTGAGACAGAGGCTGGTTTTTCAAACCATGGCCCTAGCCCTAGCCCTACCGTAACCTAAAACCTATACCTGACATTAGACCTTTCCCTATCTTTAATCCTACTTCTAATCCTAGACTTAATCCTAACCCTAATTTTAACCCTAGCCCTTACCCTAAATTTATCAGTTATCCTAGCACCAAGCAAAGCTGTAACATCATACCTTACACTAACCCTAATGCTAACCCTAACCCTAGCCCTAAACCTAGGCCTAAATCTCACCAACCCTACCCAAAACCATATCTCTATTACTAGTCCTAATCCTAGCCCTCATTCTAGCTCTAACCCTAACTCTAACCATGTCCCTTATTCTGAACATAACACTAACCCTTGGTCTAAACCTGACACTAACCCTAAAGCAAACCCTACCCCTACCTCTACTGCTACACCTATACCTAAATCTAACAGTAACACTAGCACTAGACCAAATCTAACCCTAAATAGAGTCATAAATCTAGACTTAGCCCTAAATAAATACCTGGAACTAGCCCTAACAATAACTGATAACCTAATGTAGAGACTAACGCTATCCCTAGACCAAACGCTAGCCATAAATCTGGCCCTCACCCTAAGCCTAACCCTAACCCGACAATGACAGTTACCCCAAATCAAACTCTAGATCTAAATCTTATCCTAACCCCAAACCAAACTAGGACACTGGACTTATCCATAACCCTAACCCTAAAACTAGCCATAACCATATCCTTAGCTCTTACATTACCCATAGCCCTAATGATAGCCATAAACCTCACACAAAACATTGCCCTTATCCTAGCCGTAAACCTAACGTAAAGACTAACTCTATTGTAACCCTAACCATGAGCCTAGACCTACCCCTAAACCTAACCATCGCCCTAACCCTAATTCTAACTCAAACTCTAACTTTAATCTAAACATTACCCTAACACTAAACCTAACATTAGACCTCACTCTCAACCTAACCCTCACACTAGCCCTGATCCTAGCTCAAATGCTAACACTTACCCCAAAACTAACCCTGACTCTAACCCTAAGCCTAAGGCTAACCCTATCACTAATTCTAACCTTAACCCTAGCTGTAATCTTACTTCTAACCCTATCCGTTAACCTAAAGATAAGCCTAACCCAAATGCTAATCCTAGGCCTAACACTAACACTATTGCTAACACTAACCCTATTCCTTACTCTAAACCTAACCAGAACCCTTAACCTAACCCTATCAATTACCCTAACCCACACCCTAACTCTATCCCTAAAGCTAATTCAAGCCTTAACCCTAATTCTTAACCTAAGCCAAACCCTACTCAAACCCTGACCCTAATATTACACCTAGCTTTAAACCTGACCCTTAACCTAAACTTAACCCTTACACTAGACCTAGCCATAACCTAACCCTAAAATTAACCATAACCATAAACTCAGACCTGATATTAGCACACCAGTCCTAATCCCAGCCCTAAACCTAACACAAACACTAGTCCTCATCTTAGGCAGATAACTAGCCTTAATCCTAACCCAAACACTAACTCTTGTCTTATTTCTAATTTTAACCCTCACCCCAGACCTGAACTTAGGTATAACCCAATCATTGCCCCTAACCCTGTCACTAAACCTAACCCCAACACTATCCATATCTCTAGCCCTAATCATAGGCATAACCCTAACACTAACCCTACCCCTAATCCTAGCCCTAATTTAGCCCTAACCATACCTCTACCCCTAACCTTGGCCTAAGACCAACTCTAACTCTCCCCCAGCACTATTTCTAGTTCTAACCCTATCCATTACAATAAACATAACACAAGCCCTAACCCTAGCCCTAGACCCTACTCTAGATCTAACCATAACTACATTTGACACTAACCCTAAGCCTAATCCTAAAAATACAACTCGACCTAACACAATTGCTAATCCTAAAACCAGCCATAAACTTAGCCTTATCCCTTAAACAAAACGGAGACATTGTCCTAACCCAAAATGTTAACCTAATCCAAACCCTAACCCTAAACCTAGTCATAACATTCAGCTCTAATTCAGGTCCTTGTCCTAAAATTAACCGTGACCCTGACTTATATTCTAACACTAATGTTAGTTCTAAATATCACACTAATCCTAAAGAGAGCGCTAACAATAAATCTAGACCAAATACTAACTCTAATCATAACCCTAGTTCTTATATTAGCCATAGCCCTAACCCTAGCCTTAAAGCTAACAGAAAATCTATCCCTAATCTGAGCCCTAACAAGAGAGGTAAACCTAAACTAAACCTAAACCTAGCCTTAGCCCCAACCCTAACCCTAAACCTAGTCCTATCCCTAGCTCTAACACTATCACTTACCCTAAGCCAAACCCTATCTTTAGAGTTAGGTTAATGTATAGGGTTAGATATCAGGTTAGGATTAGGCATAGTTTTAGGTTTAGGGTTAGTGTTAGGGTTAGGGCTAAGATTATCATTAGAATTAGGGTAATGGATAGGGTTAGATTTCAGCTTAGGGTTGGGGTAGTTTTAGGTTTAGGGTTAGTGTTAGGGTTTGGGCTAGGGTTAGTGTCAGAGTAAAGGGTAGGTTTTTATCTAGCATTAAGGCTACAATGAGGATTCGGTTTAGGGTTATGTGTAGTATTAGGTTTACAATTAGGATTAGAGCTAGGTTTATCATTAGGGTTAAAGTTTGGTTTAGGGTAATGGAAAATTTTAGAATAGTATTAGGGCTAGTGTTAACATTATGATTAGGGCTAGGATTAGGTTTAGGTTTATGGATAGGGCTAGCGTTATGTTTAGGGTTCGATTTTGGGTTTTACCTAGGGTTAAGTCTAAGGTGAGTTTTAAGGTTAGCATGGGGGTTAGGCTTAGGATAAGGGATAAGGTTAGGTTATGGTTAGGGTTACACTTTGGGCTAGATTTAGGCCTAGGATTAGGGCTAGGTTTTGTGTTAGGTTTAGAGCTAGTTTTAGTGCTATGGTAAAGTAAGGGTTATATTTACCATTATGGCTAGGCCTAATGGTAAGTTTGGGTTTCATTTAGCATCAGTTTTATAGCTAGGGTTAGTGTTAGTGTCAGGATAAGTTTTAGGGTTAGGGCCAGAGCCAGAATTAGGATTGGTTAGGTCTAGAGGTAAGGTTGGTGTTTGGCTTAGGTTAAGGGTTATCATTAGAGCTAGGGCTATGTTTTTGTTTTGGTCTTTGCTAAAGTTATGTCTGGATTTAGGATTAGATTTAATGTAGGTCTAGTATTAGGGTTACATTTACATATAGGGTTATGGGTAGGGCTAGTGTTAGAGTTTGCTTTAGATTGAGGGTCAGAATAACTGTCAGTGATAGGGTTAGAATTTGGGTTATGGTTATAACAAGAATGAGTGCTAGGGTTAGGACTAGTAATAGGGTTAAATTTTGGGTTAGACTAAGTATTAGTTTTAGGACTAGGGTTAGCACCAGGTTTGGGGTTTGGCTAGGGTAAAGATAAGGTTAGAGCTAAATTAGAGCTAATGTTCGGGTTAGGTTTAGGGCTCGTGTTAGGGTTAGGGTTAGGGTGAAAGCTAGGGTTAGGTCTCAGATTTGGGCTAGGTTTTGGTTAGCATTAGTTTTAAGATTATCGTTAGTGTATGATCTAGGGTTTTGATTAGAACTAATTTTAGAATTAGGGTTAGGACTAGGTCGCATGTTAGAGTAAGTTTTAAGTTTAGGGTGATGTTTACAGGTAGGGTTAGAAAAAAAGAGGTAGGGTTAGTGTTAATGTCAGAGACAAGTTCAAAAGTAGTTTTAGGGTTAAGATTATGAGTAGAATTAGGGCTAGGCTTAGGGCTGGAAATAAAGTTAGGCTTTGGTTTAGGTAAAAGTTTAGGGTTAGTGTTATTGTTTGTTTTGTTTTAGGGCTAAGCCTTTGGTTCGGGCTTGTTTTAGGATTAGCATTAGGGTAAGGACTAGTGTTAGGGTGAGGTTTAGGTGTAGAATTAGGGTTAGATTTAGTGTTAGGTTTAGATCTAGGGTTAGGGCAAGGTTTAAGGTCAGGGCTAGTGTTATTCTAGACTATGGCTAGGAATAAGGTTACAGTAAGTGATAGGGTTAGAATTAGGGCTAGGGCTAGGGCGGAGTAGTCTTGAAGCTAGGATTAGGATTAGGTTTAGAATTCGTGGGAGTGTTATTGTTGGGGTTAGTCTTAGAGTTAAGGTTAGGGCTAGCGTTAGTGTTAGGGTTAGGGTTTGGGTTAGGTTTACGGTAAGCAATGGGGTTATAACTAGGTTTAGGGATAGGGAATATGTTAGAATTAGGGTTAGGGTTATGATTAAGGCTAGGTTTTGTTGTAGGACGATAGCTAGTGTTCGTGTTAGGGTTAGGGCTACGATTAGGGCTAGGGCTAATGTCAGGTCTAGGGTTACATATAGGAATATGTTTTTGGTTATGTTTATGGTTAGGTCTAGTGTAAAGGTTAGATTTAGAGTAAGGGTGAAGTTTAGTGCTATGCGTATTATTAGGGTCAGTGTACAGCTTATTTTTTGGTTTAGGTTAAGGTTTAGGTTTACGGCTCGAATTAGCATTAGTGTTAGATTTAGGGTTAGGATAATAAATAGGATTAGGATTAGGGTTCAGGTTAGTTTTAGGGCAATGAATAGGTTTAGGGATTGTGGTAGGCTTAGGGTTAAGCCTAGGCTTAATATTAGGGTTAGGATTATAGTTAGGGTAATGGATAGAATTAGAACTAGGGTTAGGGCTAGGGTTATGGTTAGGATTAGGTCTAGGGTTAGTGTAGTGGATATAATTAGAGCTATGGTTAGGTCTATGGATAGGGTTAGGATTAGGGCTTGTGTTAGGTTAAAGTTTGGGATAGGACTTGGGTTATGTTAAGGGTAAAGTTGAGGCTTTGAGGTAGGGTTATGTCTAAAGCAAGGCTTAGGGTTAGGGTTAGGGCTAGAGTTAGATTTTGGGTAATGCTTAGGGCTATGTTCAGGCCTAGGATTAGGGCTAGATTTTGTGCTAGTTTAGGCCTAGGTTTAGGGCCATGGGTACTGTAAGACAAAGGGTTATGATTAGGGCTAGTTTTAGGGTTAGGGTTATGGCTAGGTGTAGTGTTAGGTCTAGGTTTTGGGTGAGTGTCAGTTTTAAAGCTAGATTCAGTGTTAGAATCAGTGTCAGTTTTGGGGATAATGTTAGGGTTAGAGTTAGAACCAGAATTAGCACTAGGTTTAGGTGTAGGAGTAGAGTAAGTATTTGGTTTATGTCAAGAATTATTGTAGGATTTGGAAAGCAGTATGGAGAAAAATGACAAAATCATGGAATTTGCAAGGAAATAGATGGCTCTAGAGCAGATTATGGTTAGTGAAGCTAGCCAATCCCTAAAAAAGAAATAACAAATGTCTTCTTTGATATAATAAGAGCAACTAAGCACAAAGCAGGGAGGAAGAGCAGGAAGAAAAGATTAACATTAAACAGATACATGAGGTGGGAGGGAAAGGGAGAGAAAAGGGAAATTGCATGGTAATGGAGGGAGACCCGCATGGTTATACAAAATTACATATAAGAGGTTGTGAGGGGAATGGGAAAATAAACAAGGAGAGAAATGAATTACAGTAGATGGGGTAGAGAGAGAAGATGGGAGGGGAGGGGAGGGGAGATAGTAAAGGATAGGAAAGGTAGCAGAATACAACATTTACTAATAGGGCATTATGTAAAAATGTGGATGTTTAACCGACGTGATTCTGTAATCTGTATTTGGGGTAAAATTGGGAGTTCAAAACCCACTTGAATCAAATGTATGAAATATGATATGTCAAGAGCTTTGTAATGTTTTGAACAACCAATAAAAAAAGAAAAAAAAAGAATTATTGTAGGGCTAGTGCTAGGTATTTGTTTAAGTCTAGGGCTAGAGTTATAGCTATATTTAGGGTTAGCTTTGGGTCTAGGTCTTGTGTTAGGCTTAGGTATAGCTATAGGTTTACCAGTAGGGCTAGTGTTAGGATTTGGTTTAGGGTTAGGGTCAGGTTTAGACCTAGGGTTACTCTTAGGGTCAGATGAGGGTCAGGGTTAGGTTTAGAGGTAGAATGAGGGCTAGGGTTAAGACTAGTAATATAGTTAGAGTTTAAGTTAGGCTAAGGATTAGGATTAGAACTCAGATTAGCCTTTGGGTTAGGGTTTGGCTTAGTGTAAGTAATAGGGTTAGAGTTAAGGATAGGGCTAGTTTTAGGGTTAGAGTTAGGGCTAGTATTAGGGTTAAACCTAGGGTTAGGGCTCGGATTAGGGGTAGAATTTGTGTTAGGGTTAGGGCTATGGATAGGACAATGACTAATGTATGAACTAGGGTTTTGATTAAGGCTAGTTTTAGGATTAGGTTAAGTCTAGATGTAGTGTTATTAATGTTATTAATGTAAGGGTGATTTTTAGAGCTAGGATTAGTGTTTCGGTCAGTGTCAGAGTCAGGGTTAGTTTTAGACTTAGTTTTAGGGCTATTTGTAGGGTTAGCATTTGATTTAGGTTAAGGGTTAGGATTAGGGCTATGGCTTGGTTTTGGTTTATGGCTAGTGCTATGGATAGGGCCAGTTTTACGATTAGCATTATGGATATGGGTAGTGTTAGGGTTTGTTTTAGGCTTATTGTTAAAGTTAAATTTAGAGTTAGGTTTAGATTTAGACTTAGGCTTAGATCTAGGGTTAGGAATAAGGCTAAAGGTAGAACTAGGACTAGGGCTAGGGCAAGAGTTAGAGTTAGTCTTATGGCTAGGTTTAGGGTTAGGATAGGATTAAATAAAGGCTAGGATTAGCATTAGGCTTTGGGTTAGGCCTAGGTTTAGGGCAAGGGTTAGAGTTAGGTTCTGTGTTAGGGTTAGGGCTAGGTTTAGGGCAATGGTTAATGTAAGAACTAGGGTTACCATTAGGGTTAGTTTTAGTGTTAGGATATGTGTTAGATTTAGTGTTAGGGTTAGGTTTAAGGTTAGGGTGATATGTGTAGCTAGGTTTTATGTTAGGATAGGAGTCAGGGTCAGGTGGAGTGTTAGGGTTAGTGTTAGGACTCAAATTAGGGCTAGGGTTAATTTTAGGGTTCAGTTTAAGGTGAGGGTGGTGTTTAGAGCTAGGGTGAGTGTTAGGATATGAGTCAAGGTCAGGGTTGGTGTTAAGGTTAGGGTTAGGACTCGAATTAGGGCTAGGGTTAGGTCTAGTTGTAGTGTTAGGGTTTGGTTTAAGTTATGGTTTAGGGTTAAGGCTAAAACTTGGTTTTGTTTTAGTCCTAGGGTTAGATTAGGGCTAGCGTTAGTGTTAGGCTTAGGTTTAGTGATTGGGTTAGGGTTAAATTTGGATATAGGGTTAGATCTAGAGCTAGGGACAGAACTAAGGATAGGGCAAGTGTTATGGCTAGGTTTAGGGTTATGGTAAAGGATAGGGTTAGAACTAGGGATAGGGCTAGGGTGAGAGTTAGTCTTAGGCCTAGGGTTAGGGTTAGGGTTAGAGATAGGGCTCAATTAGGGCTAGGATTAGGGCTAGGTTTAGTGTTTAGTTTAAGCCTAGGGTTAGGGTTTAGAGTTTAGGTATAGAATTAGGCCAAATTTGGGGTAAGGGATGGCTTTTTAGCTATGTTTAGAGGTAGGGTGAAGATTATAATTAGGATTAGGACTATGATTATTGTTAGCATTATGATAAAGGCTAGGTTTATGGCTAGGATGAGGGCTAGGGTACTTTTTTTTAGGGTTAGGGCTACAATTAGTGCTAGGGCTAATTTCAGGTCCAGAATTATGTTTAAAGATAGTTTTAGGGTTAGGATTATGGGTATGACTATTTGAAGGGTTAGGTTTAGGGTTATTGTCAGGTTTAGAGCTAGGGGTATTATTAGGGTCAAGTTCTGAGTTAGGGTTTGGGATAGGTTAAGGTTTAAATTTAGGGCTCAAATTAGCATTAGGGTTATGGTTATGGTTATGGTTATGGTAATGGATAGAGTTAGAAATCAGTTCAGGGCTAGGGTCATGGTTATGATTATGGCTAGGTTTGGGTTAAGTTAGTGCTAGGGTTAGGGCTATGGCTAATGTAAGTACTAGGGTCATGATTATGGCTAATTTTAGTGTTTTAGGGCTAGGTTTAGTGTTAGGTTTATGGTTAGAATTAGGGTGATGTTTAGACCACGGGTTAGTGTTATAGTCAGAGTAAGGGTCAGGTTTAGCTTTAGGGTTTGGCTTAAAACTCGAATTAAGGCAGGGGTTAGGGCTAGGTGTAGGGTTAGTGTTTGGTCTAGGTTAAGGGTTAGGGTTAGAGCTTTGGATCAGTTTAGTTTTAGGGCTAGGGTTAGGGTTAAGGCAAATTTTAGGATTAGTGTTAGGGTTAGGGCTAGTCTTAGAATTAGGCTTAGGCTTCGGTTTAGGGTTAAATTAAGAGTTAGGTTTTTATCTAAGGTTAGTGCTAGGGCTAAGGATAGGGCAAGGGTTAGGACTAGGATTTGGCATAGGGTTAGTTTTATGGGAAGGGAGAGGATTAGAATGAGTGATAGGGCCATTGTGAGAGTTAGAGTTATTCTTAGGGCTAGGATAAAGGTTAGGGTTAGGGATAGGGCTAAATTACGGCTAAGGTATAGGTTAAGGCTAGGGTTAGAGCTAGTTTTAGAATTAGTATCAGTGTTTGGGTTAGTTTTAGGCTTAGGCATCGAGTTAGGGTTAGATTTAAAGTTAGTTTTCAATCTAGTGTTAAAGCTAAAGGTAAGTATAGGGCAATTGTGACAACAAGGGTTAGGGTTAGGGTTATGGTTACGTTTAGGGTATGGGATGTGATTTTGGCTAGGTTTAGGGCAAAGGTTAGTATAGGGTTAGGGCAGAGTTAGTGTTAGGGTTATGATTAAGGCTAAGTTTATGGATAGGATAATGTTTAGGGTTTGTGTTAGCATTGGGGATATTATTAGGGCTAGGGCTAATGTCAGTTCTAGGGTTATAGTTAGGGCTAGATTTAGTGTTAGGTTTATGGCTTGGTCCAGTATAAGGATTAGGTTTAGGGTAAGATTCAGGTTTATATCAAGGGTTATATTTAGGGTCAGGGTCAGGTTTAGGGTTTGGGTTATGTTAGGGTTTCAGTTTAAGGTAATGACAGGGTTAGTTTTAGGGTTTAGGTTTGGTTTAGTGTAATGGATAGGGTTAAGATTAGGCCTAGGGTTAGCTTAAGATTAGGGTTACTGATAGGGAAATGGATAGATTTAGACCTAAGTTTAGAGCTAGGGTTATGTATAGGATTAAGGCTAGTTTGGGGTTAGGGTTAGGTTTAAGTTTAGGGTTAAAGCTAGGTTTAGGACTCGGATTAAGGCTAGGTTTTCGGTTAGGTTAGGGCTAGTGTTAAGGCTATGGCTAATCTATGAAGTAGGGTTATGATTAGCACTAGTTATAGGGTTAGGGTTACGCTACGTATAGTGTTAGGTTGAAGTTTACGGTGATGATGATGTTTAGAGCCAGGGTTAGTGTTAGGGTCAGGGTTATTTTTCGTGTTAGGGTTAGGACTAGAATTAGAATATGGTTAGGGCTAGGTGTAGGGTTAGAGTTTGGTTTAGGTTAAGGGTTAGGGTTATGGCTATGACTCGGTTTGTTTTAGGGCTAGAGCTAGGATTAGAGCTAGTTTTAGGATTAGATTTAGCATTAGTGCTAGTGTTAGGTTTAGGTTTAGGCATAGGGTTCAGGTTAGATTTAGAGTTAGGGTTAAATCTAATATTATGACCAGGGCTATGAATAGGGCTAGGGTTACACCAAGGATTAGGGCTAGGATTAGGGTTCTAATAAGGGATAGATTTAAAACTAGGGTTAGGTTTAGGGTGAGAATTATAGTTAGTCTTTGTTCTAGAGTTAGGGTTAGGATTAGAGATAGGGCTAAATAAGGGCTAATATTGAGGCTAGAGTTAGTGTTACGTTTAGGCCTAGGGTGTAGGTTAGGGATAAAATTAATTCTATGTTCAGGGCTAGATAAGGGTTAGGGTTTGTGTTAGGGTTAGGGACAGGATTAAGGCTAGGCTTAATATCAGGTCTATGGTTAAGGTTAGGAATAGTATTAGAGTTAGGTTTATGGCTAGGTATAGTATAAGGGTTAGGTAGGGTACGAGTCAGGTTTATAGCTAGGGGAATTATTAGGGTCATGCTCAGTTTTAGGGTTTGGTTTAGGTTTGAGGTTAGGTTAGGGCTCGAATTAGCATTAGGGTTATAATTACCATAATGATTGGGTTAGGTTTAGGGTTCAGAGTAGCTTTAGGGTAATTGCTAGTTTTGGGGAAAGTGATAGGTTTAGGGTTAAGCCTAGGGGTAGCATTATGGTAAGGGTTATTTTTATGGTAATGGATACAGTTAGAATTAAGGTTAGGGCTAGGGTTATGGTTAGGGTTAGGTTTGTGTTAGTGTTAAGGTGACTGTCAGAACTAGGATTAGGTTTAGGATTTTGTTTAGTGTAAGGGTTTGGTTCTGAGGTATGATTACGGCTAGGCTGAGAGTTAAGTTCAGAGTTAGGTCTAGGGATAGGAGTATGGTAAATTTTGGGTTAGGGTTGGTGTTAGGTTTAGACCTAGTTTTAGTGTTAGGGTCAGAATAAGTGTCAGGGTTAGGGTTAGCGTTTGAGATATTGTTAGAGCTAAAATGAAGGCTAGGGTTAGGACTATTAATAGGGTTAGGATTTTGGTTAGTCTGAGGACTATGGATAAATCTATGGTTACTCTTAGGTTTAGGATTTCACTTAGGGTAAGGGATTGATTTATTCTAGGATTAGGGCTAAGGTTAGGGTTAGAGTTAGAGTTAAAGCTAGGATTAGGGCTCGGTTTATGGCTAGATATGCATTAGGGTTAGGGCTAGGATTAGGGCAACAGCTAATGTAAGAACTAGGGTTTCCATTAGGGTTAGTTTTAGGGTTAGGGTTAGGTGTAGTTTGAGTGTTAGTGTTAGGTTTAAGGTTAAGGTGATATTTATAGCTACGGTTCTTGTTAGGATAGGAGTCAGGGTCAGGGTTAGTTTTAGGGTTAGCATTAAGAGTCGAATTAGGGCTATTGTTAATGTCAGTGTTTGGTTTGAGTTTAGGGCAGTGTATATAACTAGGGTGAGTGGATCAAGATTATTTTTAAAGTGAGGCTTAATTCTCGAATTAGGGCTAGGTTTAGATCTAGGTGAAGTGTTAGTGTTTGGTTTAAGTTAAGGTTTAGGGTAAGGTCTATTGCTCGGTTTTGGTTTACTGCTAGGATTAGGTTCAGGGCTAGTTTTATGATTATCCTTATGGTTAGGGCTAGTGTTAGTGTTAGGCTTAGGCTTAGGTTTAATGTTAGATTTAGAGTTAGGGTTAGGCTGGGACTAACTTGAGGGCAAGTATTGGGGCTATTGTTAGGTTTATGGTAGCAGATAGGGATAGAACAAGGGATAGGGCTATGGCTACAGCAAGAGTTAGAGTTACTCTTAGGGCTAGCGATAGGATAGGGTTATAGGTAGAGCTAAATTAGGGCTAGGATTAGGGCTAGGTTCTGTGTTTAAGCCTAGGGTTAGGGTTAGGTTTAGGTTTAAATTTAGGGTAAGGGATGATGTTATCGGTAGATTTAGAGGTAGGGTGAGGCTTAGAATTAGGGTTAGGTGTAGGGCTAGAGTTAGGGTTATGATTAAGGATAGTTTTAGGACTAGGATGAGGGCTAGGTGTGTTTTTAGAATTAGGGCTAGGATTAGGGCTATGGCTAATTTTAGTTCCGGAATTATGGTTAAAGATAGTTTTAGGATGAGGTTTATGGCTACATCTAGGCTAAGGGTTAGGTGTTGGGTTACAGTCAAGTTTCGATCTAGGGGTATTATTAGGGTCAAGGTCTGGGTTAGGGTTTGGGATAGGTTAAGGTTTCAAGTTTGGGCTTGAATGAATTTTAGGATTAGGATTAGGGTAATGGTAGGGTTATATTTAGGATTCATGTTAGGTTAAGGTTAATGAAATGGTTAGAATTTGAAATAGGGTTAGGTTTATGCCTAGGGCTAGATTTATGGTTAGGATTTGATCTAGGGTTAGGCTAAGGGTTGTGGTTAGGGCTAGGGTTATTGTTAGGGTTATCTTTAAGGTTAAAGCTAAGGTAGGGCTTGGATTAAGGCTAGGTTTGTGATAGGTTAGGGCAATGGCTAATGTAAGAACTAGTGTAATGATTAAGACTAGTTTTATGGTGTAGTTTTAGGGTTATTTTTAGTGTTAAAGTTAAGTTTATAACTAGGATTAATGTTAGTGTCACTGACAGTGCTCGGGTAGGGTAATGCTTAGGGTTAAAGGCAGAATGAGTACCATGGTTAGGTCTAGAGGTAGGGTTAGAGTTTGGTTTAAGTTAAGGGTCATTGTTAAGGCTAGGTCTATTTTGTCTTTAGGACTAAAGCTATAGTTATGGCTATATTTAGGAGTAGGTTTAGGTCTAGGGCTAGTGTTAGGGTTAGTTTAGATATAAGGTTACCAGTAGGGCTAGTGTTAGGTTTTGGTTTAGGTTTAGGTTTAGATTTAGACCTAAGATTAGTGTTAGGGTCAGAACAATGGTCAGGGATAGGGTTAATGTTTGCGATTTGGTTACATCTAGGATGAAGGCTAGGGTTAGGACTAGTTATAGAGTTAGGCTTTGGTAAGGCTATGGATTACTGCTAAGAATACAGTGAGCATTAGGGTGAGGTTTGGCTTAGGGTAAGAAATAGAGTTAAAGCTAGGGTTAGGACTATAGTTAGGGTTAGGTTTAGGGCTAAAGCTTGTGTTAAGCCTTGGATTAGGGCTAGTTTTGTATTAGGGTTAGGGCTAGTGTTATGGTTACAGCTATTGTAAGAATTAGGGTTACTATTAGGGTTAGTTTTATGGTTAGGTTTAGGGCTAGGTCTAGTGTTAGGTTTAGGTTTAAGGTTAGGGTGATGTTTAGAGCTAGGTTTAGTGTTTGGATATAAATCAGGGTCATGGTTATGTATAGGGTTAGGATTAGGTGTCAAATTAGGGCTAGGGTTAGGGCTGGTGTAGTGTTAGGGTTTGTTCTAGGGTCAGGGTTAGTGTTAGGGTATGGCTCCATTTTGTTTTAGAGCTTGGGCTAGGGTTAGGGCTATTTTAGAATTAGCATTAGGGTTAGAACTAGTTTCAGGGTTAGGCTGAGGCATCGGTTTAGGGTTGGTTTTAGAGATAGGTTTCAATCTAGAGTTAGGCCTAGGGCTAAGAATAGTGCAAGGGTTATGTCTAGGATTAGAGCTTGGGTTAGGGTTACAGTAAGTATAGGGTTAGAAGTAGGGATAGGTATTGTGTGAGAATTATAGTTAGACTTAATTCTATGGTTTGGGTTAGCGTTAGGAATAGGGCTAAATTAGGACTAGGATAAGGGCTAGGTTTAGTGTTAGGGCTAGGGCTAGAGTTAGGGTTATGGTTACGGATTGGGCTAGTGTTAGGTTTAGGGTAAGGGTTAGGGATTAAGCTATGGTTAGGGCTAGTGGAAGTGTTAGGTTTAGTGTTAGGTCTGGGTTAGGGTTATGATTATGGTTATGATTAGGGTTGGATTTAGGGCTAGGGTCTTCATTAAGGTTAGGGTTAGTTTTAGAGTATGTATTGGATTAGATGTTAGGTTAGGTTAGGGTTAAGTTTAGGTTATGGTTAAATATAGGTTTAGGGATAGGTTTAGTTTTGAATTATGGTAAGGTTTAGGGTTAAGTTTATGGCAAGATTTAGGTTTAGGGTTAGGTTGAGGGTTAGGTTTATGATTAGGGTTAGGGATAGGGTTAGGTTTAGGGCTAGGGTTATCATTAGGGTTAGGGTTAGGGTAATTTTAGTGTTAGGACTAGTGTTAGTACTAGGTTTAAGGCTAGGATTAGGGCTAAGATTAGGTTTTTGTTTAGGAATAGGGCTTGGGTTATGTTTAGGGTAAGGGTTAGGCTTTGAGCTAGGTTATGTGTAAGGCGAGGGTTAGGGTTAGGGCTACATTTAGGATCATGGTTATGCTAAGGGTAGGTTAGGCCTCAGATTAGGGCTAGGTTTTGTGTTAGTTTTAGGCCCAGGGTTAAGGCTATGTGTAATGACAGATCTAGGGTTCTGATTAGAGCTAGTTTTAGGGTTAGAGTTATGACTATGTCTAGTGTTAGGTTAATGTTTTCGGTTAGATTCAGGGTTAGAGCTAGGTTTAATGTTAGTGTTAGGGTCAGTGTTCAGGCTCAAGTTAGTTTTAAGGTGAAATCCAGAATTAGGACTAGAGTTAGGTCTAGGGATAGGGTTAGTGTTTGCTTTAGGTTAAGGATTATGTTAGGGCTAGGGCTCAGGGTTTTTGTTATGTCTAGGTCTAGAGTTATGGCTATATTAAGGATTAGGCTTAGGTCTAGGGCTAGAGTTATGGTTAGGTTTAGGTATAAGTTTACTGGTAGGGCTAGTTTTAGAGTTTGCTTTAGGGTGAGGTCAGATTTAGACCAAGGGTTTGTGTTAGGGTAAGGATTTGAGTTAGGGTTAGAGCTAGAATGAGGGCTAGAGTTAGGACTATTAATAGGATTAGGGTTTGGATTAGGCCATGGATTAGGATTAGGACTAAGGTTAGCATTATGGATAGGGTTTGGCTTAGGGTAAGTGATAGTGTTAGAGCTAGGGATAGGGCTAGGTTTAGGGTTAGGGTTGGGGCTAAGGCTAGGTTTAGGTTTAGTTTAGGTTTACCTCTCTTGTTAGGGCTCAGATTAGGGATAGATTTTCTGTTAGCTTTAGGGCTAGGGTTAGGGCTATGGCTAATATAAGAACTAAGGTTATGATTAGAGTTAGTATTTGGTCTAGATCTAGTGTTAGCACTCTCTTTAGGATTAGTGTGATATTTAGAACTAACATTAGTGTTAGAATATAAGTCAGGGTCAGGGTTAATTTTAGGACAAGGACCTGAATTAGAGCTGGAATGTTATGACTAGGTTTAGGGTTAGGGTTTGGTTTAGGTTAACATTTCGGGTTAGGACAATGTCTCGGTTTTGTTTAAGGGATAAGGCTAAGTTTACGGCTGGTTTTAGGATTAGCAATTGTGTTAGGTCGAGTTGTAGGTTTAGGATTAGGCTTAGGGTTAGTGTCAAATGTAGTTATGGTTAGATCTAGAGTAGGGTCTAGGGCTACAGTTAGTGTTAAGGTAGGGCTTGTGTTATGTTTATTGTAATGGATAGGGTTAGAACTAGAAATAGTGCTGGGGGAGAGTTAGAGTTGGTCTTAGGCCAAGGTTAGGGGTAGAGGTATGGTTAGGGCTAAATTAGGGCTAGGATTAGGGGTAGGGTTAGTGTTAGGGTTATGCCTATGATTAGGGCTAGAGATATGGATAGTGTTGGGGTTAAGTTTAGTGACAGGGTTAGGGGCAATGATTGGGTTATACCTAAGTTCAGGTCTGGGGTGAGGGTTAAAATTAGAAATAGGACAAGAGTTAGTGTTTGGGTTAGGATTAAGGCTAGTTATCTGCCTAAGATGAGGACTAGTGTTTGTGTTAGGTTTAGGGCTGGGATTAGGACTGGTGTGCTAATATCAGGTCTGAGTTTATG
This sequence comes from Marmota monax, assembly GCF_021218885.2. Lineage (NCBI taxonomy): Eukaryota > Metazoa > Chordata > Mammalia > Rodentia > Sciuridae > Marmota > Marmota monax. Next base: position 12,313 of record NW_026692722.1, on the reverse strand, counting down.
GTTATGGTTAATTTTAGGGTTAGGTTATGGCTAGGTCTAGTGTAAGGGTTAAGTTTAGGTTAAGGGTCAGGTTTAAAGCTAGGTGTAATATTAGGGTCAGGGTTTGAGTAGGGTTTGGCTTAGGTTAAGAATTAGGGTTAAGGCTTGAATTAGCTTTAGGGATAGAGTTAGGGTGTGGGTTAGGGTAATTGATAGGGTTAGGTTAAGGGTTCTGGTTAGGTTTAGAGTAAGGAATAGGGTTAGTGTTAGCAATAGTGTTAGTGTTAGGCCTAGGATTAGCATTTGGGTTAGGCTTATCTTTAGGTTAACAGATAGGGTTAGAAGTAAGATTACAGCTAGGGTTAAGGTTAGAATTAGTGATAGGGTTAGCCTTAGGCTTAGGGTTAGAGTCAGGGTTAGTTTTGGGGTAAGTGTTAGCATTTGAGCTAGGATCAGGGCTAGTGTGAGGGTTAGGTTGAGAGTGAGGTCTAATGTTAGGTTTAGTGTTAGGGTAATGTTTAGATTAAAGTTAGAGTTTGAGTTAGAATTAGGGTTAGGGCGAGGGTTAGGTTTAGGGGTAGGTCTAGGCTCATGGTTAGGGTTACAATAGAGTTAGTCTTTACGTTAGGTTTACGGCTAGGATAAGGGCAATGTTTTGTGTGAGGTTTATGGCTATCATTAGGGCTATGGGTAATGTAAGAGCTAAGGATATGGTTATGGCTAGTTTTAGGGTTAGGGTTATGGATAAGTCCAGTGTCCTAGTTTGGTTTGGGGTTAGGATAAGATTTAGATCTAGAGTTTGATTTGGGGTAACTGTCATTGTCGGGTTAGGGTTAGGCTTAGGGTGAGGGCCAGATTTATGGCTAGCGTTTGGTCTAGGGATAGCATTAGTCTCTACGTTAGGTTATCAGTTATTGTTAGGGCTAGTGCCAGGTATTTATTTAGGGCTAAGTCTAGATTTATGACTCTATTTAGGGTTAGATTTGGTCTAGTGCTAGTGTTACTGTTAGATTTAGGTATAGGTGTAGCAGTAGAGGTAGGGGTAGGGTTTGCTTTAGGGTTAGTGTCAGGTTTAGACCAAGGGTTAGTGTTATGTTCAGAATAAGGGACATGGTTAGAGTTAGGGTTAGAGCTAGAATGAGGGCTAGGATTAGGACTAGTAATAGAGATATGGTTTTGGGTAGGGTTGGTGAGATTTAGGCCTAGGTTTAGGGCTAGGGTTAGGGTTAGCATTAGGGTTAGTGTAAGGTATGATGTTACAGCTTTGCTTGGTGCTAGGATAACTGATAAATTTAGGGTAAGGGCTAGGGTTAAAATTAGGGTTAGGATTAAGTCTAGGATTAGAAGTAGGATTAAAGATAGGGAAAGGTCTAATGTCAGGTATAGGTTTTAGGTTACGGTAGGGCTAGGGCTAGGGCCATGGTTTGAAAAACCAGCCTCTGTCTCAGAGCAAAGCCTGTCCAAGGAAGGGACATGGCCTTTGTCTTTGGAAAAACCCACAAAGCACTCCTAGGCACATTCCCACCCTGCTAAGTTGTTTATCTACAAATAACAGGAGAGATCTGCTGCACCAGGTGTCCCTGACTCAGTCAGGCTAGGTGGGGATCCATAGCAGCCCCCTAGTAGCCACCAATCAGCATGAGACAGGGAAATACTTGGGATGTCAGATAACCCTTCCAGGAGTTTATTTGGTTAATAACAAGTTGGGTAATCTTGTAGTTCAGCACGTACACCCCTCTTGGCTTAAACCAATCAGTTCAAATGAATACCCCTTTTGTACTGACCAATCACCCCTACACAACTTGTTCCCGCCAGTGAATGTGCTAATCATGTTTTAGAGATGTTTATGGTTACGGTTAATGTTAGTGTTACGGTTAGGGTTAGGGTTACGGTTAGATTTAGGATTAGTTTTAAGGTTAGGGTTAGGTTTAGTGTTAGGGTTAGTTTTATAGTTAGGGTTAGAGTTAGGTAAGAGTTAGGATTAGGGTAAGGTTTGGGTTAGGGTTGTGATTTGGTTTAGGGTTTCTGTTAGGGTTAGAAATAGGATTAGTGTTTGCGTTAGGTTTAGGGTTAGGGTGTTCGTTTGTGTTAGGGTTACTGTTAGGTTTATGTTTAGGGTTCATGTTAGGGTTAGGCTAGGTATAATATTAGGGTTAGGTGTAAATTTTTGCTTAGGGTTACAGTTAGTGTTACAGCTAGGGCTAGGTTTAGGGTTACGTTTAGTATTTCACTTAGGGTTACAGTTAGGTTTAGGGTTTGTTTAAGGGTTATGGTTATAGTTAGTGTTAGGGTTAGGGTTAGGTTTAGGGTTAGTGTTAGTGTTAGTTTTAGGGTTCAGTTTAGGGTTACTGTTAGGTTTAGGGTTACTGTTAGACTTAAAGTTAGAGTTAGGTTTAGGGTTAGTGTTAGGGCCAGGCTTACAGTTAAAGTTAGGGTTAGGGTTGGAGATCGCTTTAGTGTTAATATTAGGGTTAGGGTTACGGTTAGTGCTAGGGTTATTTTTAGGGTTTGTGTTAGGGTTAGGTTTATGGTTACGGTTAGGATTAGGGTAAGGTTGTAGGTTGTGGTAAGGATTAGTGTTAGTTTTAGTGTTAGGATTAGGGTTAGTGATATGGATAGGGTTAGATTAGGGTTACTGTTAGGGTTAACATTAGGTTTAGGGTTGGTTAGGGTTAGTGTTAGGGTTACGGTTAGGTTTAGTTTTAGTGCTAAGATTAGGAATAGTGTTAGTGATAGAGTTAGGGTTAGAGTTAGGGTTAGTGTTAGAGTTAGGTTCATATTAGGGTTAAGGTTCGTTGTAGGGTTACGATTAGGGTTGGCGTCAGTGTTAGGGTTATGTTAAAGTTAGGGTTAGTGTTAGATTTAGGCTTAGGGTTAGGGTTAGTGTTAGTGATTTGGTTATCTTAGATATAGGGTTAATGTTACGTTTATGATCAGAGTTAGGGTTAGGGATAGTGTTACGGTTAGTGTTAGGGTTCATGTTAGGGTTAGGGTTAGTGTTAGGTTTAGTGTTAAGTTTAGGGTTAGTGTTAGGGTATGGGTTAGGTTAAGGGTTAGGTAAGAGTTAGGGTTAGGGTTGTGGTTTGGTTTAGGTTTTGTGTTAAGGTTAGGGTTACGGTTTGTGTTCGGATTAGGGTTAGGGTGTGGGTTTTAGTTAGGGTTAGAGTTAGGGTTCAGGTTAGGGTTCTTGTTAGGTTTAGGGCTAGGTTTATTGTTAGGGTTACATGTAAATTTTCGGTTAGCATTTGGTTAGTTTTACGGCAAGAGTTAGGGTTCGGTTAAGGATTAGTGTTTCGCTTAGGATTAGAGTTTGGTTTAGGGTTTGTATTAGTGTTAGGGGTAGGGTTAGGGTTAGGGTGAGGTTTAGGGTTAGGTTTAGGTTTAGGCTTAGGGTTAGGGTTAGTGTTAGAGTTAAAGTAAGGGTTACCATTAAGGTTAGTGTCAGAGTTAGTTTAGGGATAGCGTTGCGGTTAGGTTTATCTTAAACTAAAGCATGAAAAAAATAATTTATCCAATAGCACATTAGGAGAAAACAGGGAAATATGCACGTACTGAAATAACTCCCCAATTATTTTGTCAGATTTCTTTGATACTGCACAGGATTCATCTCTTAGCTTGCCCCACTGGGCTCCATTATTTGGGGAATACTCTGATCAATGGTTTTCTAAACAGGCTTGTTTCTATTTTTTATTAGTTTAGGGCTAGATTTACAGCTAATATTTTGTTAGATTTAGTTTTGTTCAAATTTCTTTGATACTGGGCAGGATTCAACTTTGAACTATCCTTCTATATTCTTTAGGTTTGGACCTCTTACGTCAAGGTTTGGCTCTCCGGAACAGTTTGTATTTTAAGTTTTCATTTCATTTTGACCAATGCATGCAAATGGAAATGGAGCTGGAAATCCTACAGGTTTGGTGCTAGCTACTTCAAACCTCACACACTCAATCAGTTTTCTATGGGCATTCTCTGGATTATTCCTTGTAAAAGTAGCCCTAAGCTGAAGCATGCAAAGCAACTTTATGTGAAAGCACTTTAGGAGAAATTGGGGAAATATGCATGTACTGAACTACCTCCCCAATTATTTGGTCAGACTTCTTTGATATTGTGAAAGATTCATCTGTTCACTTACCCAACTTGGCTCCCCAAGTGTGGAACATTTGGGATTCAAGGGACTCTAAACAGGTTAAAGTTAGTGTTAGGGTTAGTGTTAGGATCAGGATTAGACCTATTGTTAAGAGTTACTTTTGTTTTTTTCAAATTTCTATAATACTGTGCAGGATTCATTTTTTTTTTTATTTTGACTAAACTCAAAATGTTTGGGCCTCATACATAAAGGGTGTGCTTTCAGGAACAGTTTCAATTTTCATGTTTCTCTTCTTTTTTTTCCATGTAGGGGTGAATGAAGTAAAGCTGGAAATCAAACAGGGTTTTGGCTAGCTGCTTGAATAATCACACTCCATCAATTTTCAGTGAGCATAATCTGGTGTTTGTCATGGAAGTAGTCATAAGATGAAGTAGAAAGTAACAGCTTTATCTCTGGGTGCATTAGGATCAAGCAGAAAACCCATCTAATGAAAGAGCTTCAAATATTTTTGGTTGGATTAATTTGATACTGTACAGGATTCATCCTTGACCTAGCATTAGTAGGCTCCCCAAGTTTGGACCTTCAAGTTTCAGTGGTTCAATGACAGGAACAGTTTGAAGATTTAGGTTTCACTTAATTAGGGACTATATGTGTGAATGCAATGGAGCTGTAAATAAAACAGTGTTGCTGCTAGATGCATGAAACTTCACACACTCAATCAGCCCTGTGTGGGCAGTCTTTGGTTTTTCTTTGTGAAATTACCTTAAGCTGAAGCATGAAAAACATTTGATCCATGAGCACTTTAAGGAAAAAAAAAAAAAAAACAGGAAAATATGAATGTACTAAAACACCTCCCCCAATTTTCATCAAATTTCTTTGATACTGCACAAGATTCATCTGTTAAGTTGTCCCTTTAGGATCCCCAAGTTTGGGACTTCTATGATCATAGATACTCTAAACAGGTTAGAATTAGTTTAGGGTTGGGTTAGATAGAGTGTTAGAGTGATTTTTGTTCAAATTCATTTGATATTTGGCATAATTTGATTTTTACATAACCTCACTATTTTCCCCAGGTCTGGGCACTATCCCTTCAATGGTTTGCTCTCAGGAACACTTTGTATCTTAAGCTTTCCTTCATTTTGACCTATATGGGTAAATGGAAATGGAACTTGCAAACAAACAGGGTTGGTGCTCACTGCTTAAAACTGCACACACTCAATCAGTTCTATGTGGGCACTGTGGTTTCTTCCTTGTGAAAGTTTACCAAAGCTGAATCATGCAAAAACATCTTTATAAAAAAGTACTGTTGGAGATAACAGGGACATATACATGTACTGATCTACCTCCCCAAATTATTTGGTCAGATTTCTTTGATACTCCCTAATCCTAACAGAAACACTAGCCCTAGTCTGAGTCTTAAACCTAGATATAAACCTAACTTTAATGCTACCCCTAACCTTACCTCTAACTATATCACTTACCCTAAGCCAAACCATACCCATAATGATAAACTTAGTCTTAATTCTAATCCATAGCCTAATACAAACCCTAAACCTATTACTAATCCTAACCCTAGCCCTCATTCTTGCTCTAAACCTAACTCAAATCATGACCCTAACACAAACCCTCAATCTAAATCTGATCCTAACCTTAAACCAGACACTAAAACTAGCTCTACCAGTAAACTTATACATAAACCTAAGTCTAACAGTAGCACTAGACCGAAACCTAATCCTCAATATAGCCATAATTCTAGACCTAGACCTAAAAAATCCCTGAGCCCTAGCCCTAACTTAATCCTTAACCTAAAGCAAATACTAACCCTATCCCTAGACCTAAACCTAGTCCTAATTCTGGCTTTCACCCTAAACCTAACTCTAACCTGAACACTGACCTTATCACTAACACTAAACCTAGCTCTAAACCTGAACCTAACCCAAAACCTAAAACTAACACTGGACATAGCCGTAACCCTAACCCTAAAATTAGCTCTAATCAGAACCCTAGATCTTACATTACACATAGCCTTAACCCTGGGCCTAAACCTAACACAAAACCTATCACTATTCTGAGACCTAAACCTACCCTAAAAATAACCATAATCCTAAATGTAGACCTAACCCAAACCCTCGCCTTAGACATAACCCTAGCTCAAAGTCTAACCCTTAGCATAAACAAAATCGTAGTCCTATTTGTAAACATAAACCTAACCCTAGCCCTAATCCTGAACTTAAACCTAGTACTAACCCTAGCTCTAAACCTAACATTACCCTAACCCTAACCCTAACCCTAATAATAACTTTAGCCCTTGCCATAAACTTAACCGTAAACCATACCAAAAATAAAAACTAAACCTACCCCTGAACCTAAATTTAACCATAATCTAAACTTAACCCTAAACCTAATCTTACATCTAATCCAATACATTACTCTAAAACTAGCCCTAACCCTAAAGAAAACCCTAGCCCTAAACCCAACCCTAACCATATTCATAACCATAACACTAATCTAGACCTAACACTAAACCTAACACTCCCCCTAGCCCTAACCGTAGCTTAAACCCTAACCCTTACACTAACCCTAACCCTAGCCCTAGCCCTAATCATAACCCTAACTGTAGCCCTAAACCTAATATTAAACCTAGCCCTAATCCTAGCCCTAATATAGACCTATTCCTAACCCTAACTCTTACACTAGAATTAAGATTAACTATAATTCTCACACAATACCTATCCCTATTCTAACCCTACACCTTACCGTAACCCTAACGCAAGCCCTAACCCTAGTCATAACCCTTGCCCTAGCACAGAATTCTAGATCAAAACCTATCTTTAAAACTAATTCTATCCTTTACCATAACCCTAAACCAAGCCCTAATCCTAGTCATAATCCTTAGCCCTAGCAGTAACCTATCTCTAAAACTAACCCTAAACTGAGTCCTCAGCCTAACCCTAAAATTAGCTCTAACCCTAATGCTATTCCTAAATGTAGCCCTAACCCTAGCCCTGGCCCTAAAGCAAAACTGAGCCACACGCCTAACACTAACCCTTACACTAGGCCAAACCCTAACCCTACACCAGCTCTAACCCTAGCCCTAATTTGAAACTTAAAACTAACCCTAAACCTAACCATGACCCTGAATCAAATCCAAACCTTAAACCTAGCTCTAAACATCAACCTAACCTTAAACCTAGCCCTAACAATAGGCCTAGCCCTAAACTTAACCATAAAACTAACCTTAATCATAACCCTATTTCTTACAATACCCATAACCATAACACTAGCCCTAAACCTAATACAAAATTAGCCTTAATCCAAGTCCTAACCCGAGCTTTAACCATAAACCTAACTCTAACCCTACTCCTAACCTCAGCTCAAATCCTATCGCTTACCCTAAGCCAAACCCTCACTCTAATGTTAACCGTATTCTTAGCACTAATCCTTAGCCTAACCAAAACCTAACTCTATAACTAGTTCTAACCTTAGCCTTCATTATATATATAACCATAAACCGAACCCTAACCCTATCCCTGACCATTATTCTGATTCTAAAAATAATCTTAGCTCTAAATCTAAACCTAACCCTAAACTGAATGTTAACACTAGCCCTACTGGTAACCTTACACCTAAACCTAACCCCAACACTAGCCCTAGACCTAACCTAATCCGAAATCTATAGCTCTAGACCTAAAGAAAAACTAGACCTAGCCTTAACAATAACCCTTAACCTAACCCAAATTCTAAGCCTACCTCAAGATCTCACCCGAGTAATAATTCACCGTTAACCCTAACCATTAACATACCTGAACACTGTCCTTGACACTAACACTAACCCTAGCTCTAAACTTCACCCTAACCCTAAAACTAACCCTGAAACTACATCCAGCCCTAACATTAACCAGAAAACTAGTCTTAATCATTCCACTAGTTCTTACATTAGCCATAGCTCTAACCTATCACAAAACCTTGCCCTAATCCAAGCCCTACCTTAGCATTAAACCTAAAGCTATTCTTAACAATAACCCTAGATCTAACTATAAACCTAGGCCTAAACCTAGACCTAATCCTAACCATAACACTAGCCCTAACTCTAACTTTAACCCTATTCATTACCCTAAGATAACTATAATCCTTATGCTAACCCTAGGCGGAAACCTAATCCCAGCACTAGCCTTAATCCTATCTATAACCTAAACCTAACCTGAAACCTAAATCTAACTGTGTCCTTACCGAATCCCTAAATATAAGACTAATTTGACGCCTAAACCTAAACCTTAACCTACGCCCAACTCTAAACTTAACCCTGACTCTAATAATACCGATAGCTCTAAACCTGACCCTAACAAGAAACCTAAATTTTACAATAAACCTAGCCATAAACCTAACCCTAATACTATCCCTAACAGTACCCTAGACATGATATTATCCCTAGCTCTAATCTAGCCCTAAACCTAATACAAACCTTACGGCACATCCTAGCAAGGAAACTCACCTTAATCATAACCGTAACCCTAACCTTAACCCTAACCTTAACCCTAATTTCCATCCTAGTCCTAGCACTAGCTAAATTGCCATCCTTTACCCTAAACCTAACCTAACGCTAAACTTAACACTAAACCTTGCCCTAACCCTAGGCCTAACCCTAACACTAACCCTAGCCCTAAACCAAGCCCTAATTAGCCCTATCCCTAACCCTAACCCTAGTCCTAAGACTAACTCTAACTCTCACACTAACCCTATACCTAGTTGTAACCTTATCCCTTACCATCACCATATACCTAGCCCTAAACGTAGCCCTAACCTAGACCTATACTTAGCACTATCACAAAACCTAGATCTAAACCTAACTCTAAACTTAAGCCTAACCCTATATCTAAACCTATCCATAACTCTACTCTTATCCCTAATCCTTAACCTAATCCTAAATCTCACACTTATAATAGCCCTAACCCTAAGACTAATCATAAAACTAGCACTAACCCTAACCCTAGCCATAAAACAAAACCAAGTCATAGCCCTAACCTTAACCCTTAACCAAAAACAAATCATAACCCTACACCTAACCCTAATCCTATCACTAATTATAGTCTAACCCTAACCAGAAAACTAACCCTGATCCTGACACTGACCCGAACACTAGCCCTGGCTCTAAACATCATCATCAACATAAACCTAACCTTAACACTAGACCTAGATCAAACTCTAAACCTATAACTAGCTGTAGTCATAAACCTAATTCATACATTAGTGGTAGCCTTAACCCTAACCCTAACCTAACCCAAATCCTAGCCTTAATCTTAGTCCTAAATCTAACTTTAACTCTAAAATGAAACCTAACCCTAACCCAAACATTAGCCCTAATCTTATACATAACTCTAGCCCTAACCTTAGGGCTAACTCTATACATTACCCTAACAATGACCCTAACACTTCTGATAACACTAGGCCTAACCCTAACCATATATATTACACTAACCCTAAATCTAACACTAATTTGAGCCCCGCACCGAATCACTAAGTTAACCCAAACACTAATCCTGACCCTGATTCTAAAAATAACCATAGATCTAAATCTGACCCTAACCAAAACCTAACCCTTACAATGGACCAAGCCATAAACCTAACACTAAATCTATCCCTAATTGTAACCCAAGACCTAACATTAGCCATAGCCCTAATAGACTATACTTAACCCTAAAACAAATCCTAGTCTTCATCTTAGCCCTAAACATAGCCTTAATCATAACTCTAACCCTATTTTTAACCCTAATACTAACCCTTTCCCTTGCCCTAAGTTTAGCTATAACCACATCCCTTAGCCTAAATTAAACCCTAACTCTAACCCTAACCCTAGTGGCAACCCTTGCCTTATCCTTAGGCCTAGAAGTAACCCAGATCAAAATCTAACTCTAAATCTAACCCTAACTCGATGCATAAGCCTAATCTTAAAACTAACCTTAACCCCAGCCCTAACATAACCCAGCTGTATTTTAGCCCTATTCGTAAACCTAACCCTAACCTTAGCCCTAAGACTAACTCTCTGATACTAGCCCTTTCACTCATTCTAACCCTATCCCTTACCATAAACCTAACCCTACCCCTAACCCTAGTACTAATCCTTTCTCAATACTTATCCCTACCACTAACATTAGGCAAAACGTACCTCTAAAACAAGCCTTAACCCAAAGCCTAAGTCTAAACCTAACACTAGCCCAAACCATAACACTAATCCTAAAATGAGACCTAACGCTAGCCCTAGCCCTAAAACAAAACTGAGCAATAGTTCTAACCCTAAACATTAACCTAAACCAAACCGTAACTTTACACTTAGATGTAAACCTAGACTTATTTGAGTTGGAACCCAAACCCTAAAACTAACCCTGAACCTGACACTGATCCTAACACTTCTACCTCTAAACATCACCATATCTGTAACCTAACCATAACAATAAACCTAGCACTCAAACCCTAAAACTAGCCCTGAACTTAACCTAGTACTTACATTATGTCTAACCCTAACCCTAGCTCCAACATAACCCCAAACCTAGCCATAATCAAAGACTTAACCCTAGCTTTAAACCTAAACTAACCCTAACACTAGTCCTAATTGTAACCATAACTTTAGCCTTAAACTGATCTCTAACTCTATCCATTAACATAATGATAACCCAAACCTTAATGATAACCCTAAGCACAAATCAAACCCTATCCTGATTCGTTATTGTTCCATTAGCCTAAACCTAAACAGAATCCTATACCTAACCCTACCATTAAAATAACGCTAATCCTAAAACTAATTCAAGCCCAAAATTGAAACCTTAATCTACCTCAAACCTTAACCCAGACCTTGACCCTAATAATGCCCCTAGCTCTAAACTTGACCATAACCCAACACCTAAACCTTAGCCTAGACTTAGCCATAAACCTAAACCTAAAATTATCTTTAACCATAATTCTGGACCTGAAATTAGCCCTGGCCCTAATCCTAGACCTACCCCTATAAACACACCTAGCCATTATTCTTGTCCTAAACCTAGCCTTAATCATAACCCTATCTCTAGCCCTATACCTAACCCTAATTCTAACCCTCACCCTACCTCTAAATCTACATATAATGTCATCTCTTAACACAAATTTAAACCTAACCCTAACCCTAACCATAGGCTTAAGATAAACATAAAACCTAGCCCTAATCCTAGCCCTAATTGAGCTCTATCTCTAACCCTATCCTAACCCTAGCCCTAAGATCAACTCTAATTCTTGCCCTAGCCCTAGCCCTAGTTTTAGCCCTATCTGCTACCATAAAACTAACACTAGCCCTAAAGTTGCCTGAAAGTTAGTCCCATCCCTAATCATAACTCTAAATCTAACCTTAAACCTAAGCCTAAGCCTAACCCTATACCACTAGCCCTAACACGAATGATAATAGTAAAACTAGCCCTAACCCAATCCTAGCAGTAAACCAAAATGGATAAATAGTCTTAACCTTAAGCCTTAACTTAAACCAAAAACTAACACTACACTTAGATATAAACCTAGCCCTAATTTGAGTCCTAAGCCAGACCTTAAAACTAACCCTGACATTGACTCATATGCTAACACTCACCACAGATATAAACACTGCCCTACTCAAACCGAACACTAACATTAACCATAGCCCTAATTTGACTCTTAACGCTAACCCTAAAACAAACCCTTACCCTGACTCCTATCCTAACAAGAACTGTAGCTATAAATATCAACTTAAGCTTAAACCTAACACTAACACTCAAACTACACCTAACCCTAACCCTAAAACTAACCCTAATGGAAACACTAGTTCTTACATTAGCATTTGCCCTAATCCTAGCCCTAACCCTAATGCAAATCTAGTCCTAAACCGAGCCCTAAACCTAGCTTTAACTCTAACTCTAACACTAACCAAAGCTCAGTACCTAACCCTTATGCTAAACAGAACCCTAAACCTAATCCTAGTTCTAACCCTCACCTTAACCCTAGCACAAGACCTAATTTTAACTATAACCCTAGCCCTAACTTTAACTCTAACTGTATCCATTACCCTAAACATAACCCTTACCATAATTCTAACCCTGGGCTTAACCCTAACCATATCGCTTTCCACAAACCTTTCAATTAGCCTAACCTACCCTGAACCCTATACCTAATCCAATTATTACACTAACCCTAATCTGAATGCTAATTTGATCCCTAACCCTAACCTCAAACGTAAACCAAACCCTAAATGTAACC
>NW_026692721.1:0-17183 GCF_021218885.2 Marmota monax | reverse complement strand
TTTTTAATATTTTTTTAAATTTATTTTTAGTTTTTGGTTGACACAACATCTTATTTTAAATTATATTTTTATTGTTGCTGAGTATTGAACTCAGAACCCCATGCATGCCAGGCAAATACGCTACTGCTTGAGCCACATCCTCAGCCCCTATTGCTCAGTTTTGTTTTAGTCCTGGGTTATATGATTAGCATTAGGATTAGGGCTAGTGCTCATGTTAGGCTTAGATTTAGGATTAGGTTAAGATTTGGTATTATGGTTAGATCTAGGGTTAGGGCTAGGTGTAAGGATAGGGCAAAGTTTAGGACTAGGTTTATGGTTATGGTAAATGATAGGGATAGAACTAGGGATAAGGCTAGGGCAAGATTTAGAGTTAGTCTTAGGGCTAGGGTTATGGTTAGTATTAGGGATAGGGTTAAATTAGGGCAAGGATTAGAACTAGGGTTGGTGTTCAGCTCTGGCATAGAATTAGGGCTAGTTTCAGAGTTAAGTTTAGGGAAAGGGATGTGTTATAGCTATGTTTAGCGGTAAAGTGAGGGTTAGAATTAGGATTAGTGATAGGGTTAGGGTTAGAGTTATGATTAAGTCTAGGTTTAGGGCTACGATGAGGGCTAGGGTTTGTTGTAGGGTTCCGTCTAGAATTAGGGCTAGGGATAATTCAGGTCTAGTGTTACAGTTAGGAGTAGATTTCGGATTAGGTCTATGTCTTACTGTAGTTAAGTGTTAGGCTTAGGGTAAGCGTCAGTTTTAGAGCTAGGGTTATTTTTAGGTTCAGGATCTGGGATTCGGTTTGTAGCAGGCTAAGATTTATGAATAGGGCTCAAATGAGCATTAGGGTTAGAGTTATATTTCGGGTAATGGATAGGTTAGGATTAGGTTTCAGGGTAGGTTTAGGGTAATGAATAGATTTAGGGTTTGTGATAGGGTTAGGGTTAAGCCTAGGGTTAGCATTAGGAATAGGGTTATCATAAGGGTAATGTACAGGGTAAGGGTTAGGGTTAGGGTTTGGGCTAGGGTTAGGGTTATTGTTAGGGATAAGGCTAGGGTTATGTTTAGGTCAAATGTTAGGCTTTGAGCTATGCTTATGTCTAATGTGAGGTTTAGGCTTAGGGTTAGGGCAAGTTTGGGGTTAGGGTTATGCTTATGGTTGGTATAGGTCTTGGATTAGGGCTAGGTTTTGTGTTAGGGTTAGGTGTAGGTTTAGTGTTATTGTTAATGTAAGATCTAGGGTTCTAATTAGGGCTAGTACTAGGGTTAGGTTTATGGCTAGGTCTAGAGATAGGTTTAGATTTTGGTTTAGAGTCAGTTTTAGAGCCAGGTTTAGTGTTAATGTCAGGGTCACTGTTGAGATTAGAGTTAGAGTGAAAGCCAGAATCAGGAGTAGGGTTAGGTCTAGGGGTATTGTTACTGTTTGTTTTAGATTGAGGGTTATTGTTAGGGCTAGGACTAAGTTTATGTTTAGGTCTAGGGCTAGAGTTATTGATAGATTTAGGATTAGGTTTAGGTCAAGGGTTAGTGTTAGGGTTAGGTTTAGGTAAAAGATTACTGGTAGGGCTAGTTTTAGGGTTACAGCCAGGGCTAGGGTAGGGTTAGGGTTAGGTTTAGGGCTAGAGTTAGCATTAGTTTTATAGTTATGGTTAGTGTAATGGATAGAGTTAGAGCTAGGCTTTGGGCTATGTTTACAGTTAGGATTAGGGATAGAGTTAGTGAGGTTTAGAGTTTTGGCTAGGGTTATATTTAGGGTTAGGTTTAGGGTTTGAGCTAGAGTTAGGGCTAGAACAAGGGTTAGGGTTAGGTTTAGGGTTAGGGCTAGTTTTAGGGTTAGGGTTATGCTTAGGGATGAGTTTAGGCTGTAATTATGGCTAGGTTTTGTGTGAGGTTTAGGGCTTGTGTTAGGCATATGGGTAATGTAAGAGCTACAGTTATGTTTATGGCTAGATTTAGAGTTCGTCTAGTGTTAGGGTTAGTTTTTGGGTTAGGATAATGTTTAGAATTAGGGTTTTTGTTAGGGTAAGTGTCAGGGTTCAGATTAGGTTTAGATTTAGTGTTAGTCCAGAATGAGGACTAGGGTAGGTCTATGGATAGAGTGAGTGTTTGGTTTGGTTAAGGGATATTGTTAGGGCTAAGGCTAGGGTTATGGCTACATTTAGGATTACGTTTAGGTCTATTGCTAGTGTTAGTGTTAGGTTTAGGGTTAGGGTTACTGGTAAGGCTAGTGTTACGTTTGGGATAAAATTTAGGGTCAGGTTTAAACCTAGGTTTAGTGTTAGGGTCAGAATAAGGGTCAGGGTTAGTGTTTGGGTTAAGTTTAGAGCTAGAATGAGGGCTAAGGTTAGTACTAGGAATGGAGTTAAGATTTGGGGTAGGCATAGAATTAGGGTTAGGACTAGGTTAGCAATAGGGTATGGGTTTGACTAAGTGTAAGACATAGGGTTAGAGCTAGGATTAGGAGTAGGGATAAGGCTAGGGTTAGTGCCAGGGTTAGGGTTAAGCTTGAATTACGGCTAGGTTTTGTGTTAGGTTTAGGGCTATGGCTAATTTAAGAACTGGCATTATGATTAGGGCTAGTTTTAGGGTTAGGTCTAGGGTGAGGTCTAGTGTTAGGATTAGGTTTAGGGATAGGATGATGTGTACAACTAGGGTTAGTTTTAAGGTCGTAGTCAGTTGTTAGTATTAGTTCTAGAGTTAGGGTTAGGTCTTAATATTAGGTCTAGGGTTAGGACTAGGTGTAGGGTTAGGTTTTGGTTAAGGTTAAGGTTTAGAGTCACTGCTATGGCTCTGTTTTGCTTGAGGGCTAGGGCTAGGGTTAGGGCTAATTTTCAAATTAGCATTAGGGTTAGAGCTAGTGTTAGGGTGTGGTTTAGGCGTAGGTTTAGGGTTATATTTAGAGATAGGGTTAGATCTAGGTTTAGGACTACAGTGAAGGTTAGGGCTAGGGTTAGGTCTAGGGTTTGAATTATCATAAGGGATAGTGTAAGAAGTAGGGCTAGTGCTAGGGCGAGAGTTAGAGTTAGTCTTAGTGTTAGGTTTAGATATAGGGTTAGAATTATGGCTTCATTAGGGCTAGGATTAGAGCTAGGGTTAGTATTAAGGCTGAGCCTAGGTTTATGGCTAGGCTTATGGTTATGCTTATGGATAGATATGATGTTATGGCTAGCTTTAGAACTAGGGCAAGGGTTAAAATTAAGTTTAGTTCTATGGTTAGTTAGGGTTAGGTTTAGGATTAAGGCTAAGATTAGCGCTAGGATTCGGGCTAGAGTTTGTTCTAGTATTAGGGCTTCATTAGTGCTAGGGCTAATGTCAGGTCTAGGTTATGGTTAGAGATAGTTTTAGGGTTAAGCTTATTAGTGTTAGGATTAAATTTATGGATATGGTTAGGTTTAGGGTTCAGGTTAGTTTTATGGTAATGTACAGGTTTATGGTTAGGAATAAGTTCAGGGTTATCCTAGGGTTAGGATTAGGATTAGGGTAATGGATAGGGTTACAGCTGGGGTTAGGGCTAGATTTATTGTTAGGATTAAGGCTAGGGTTAGGGTTAGGTTTTGGGTAATGGCAAGGGTTAGGGTTATGGTTAGGATTAGGGTAAGTGTTAGAGCTAGAATTAGGTTTTTGGTTAGGGTTAAAGTTAGTGTTAGGGCTCCGATTAGGGATAGGTTTTGGGTTAGATTAGGGCTAGATTTTGGGCTTCAGCTAATGTAAGAACTAAGGGTACGAGTAGAACTTGTTTTAGGGTTAGGGTTAGGGCTAGGTATAGGGTTAGGTTTAGGTATAGGTTTTGAGTGATGTTCAGAGCCAGGGTTAGTGTTAGGGTCAGAGTCAGGGTCAGGGTTTGTTTTAGGGTTAGGTATAGGACTCAAATTAGAGTTAGGTTTAGGGCTAGGTGTAGGTTTAGGTTTTGGTTTATGTTAAAGGTTAGGGTTAGGGCTATGGCTTGGTTGTTGATTAGGGCTAGTGCTAGGTTAAGTATAGTTTTAGGATTAGCATTATTATTTCAGCTTGTTTTAGTGAGAGGTTTAGCTTAGGGTTAGGGTTTGATTTAGAGTTAGGCTTAGATATAAGATTAGGGCTAGAGCTAGGGTTAGGGCTAATGTAAAGGCAAGTGATAGGAATATGGTAAGGGATAGTGTTAGCACTAGAAATATGACTAGGGCGAGAGTTAGAGTTAGTCTTAGGGCTAGGGTTAGGTTGGGTTTAGGGGTAAATTAGGGCTAGGATTACGTCTAGCATTTGTATTAGGGTTAGACATAGGTTTAGGTTTGGAGATAGGTTTAGGTTTAGAGGAAGGGATGGGGTTAGAGCTAGTTTTAGAGTTAGGTTGAAGGTTAGAATTTTGGTTAGTGCTAGGGTTATGGTTTGGTTTAATAATAAGGCTAGGTTTAGGGCTAGGATGTGGGCTCTGGTTTGTTTTAGGGTTATGGCAAGAATTAGGGCTAGGGCTAGTATCAGGTCTAGGCTTACATTAGGGATAGATTGAGGGTTAGATTTATGGCTAGGTCTAGTGTAAGGGTTAGGTTTAGGGTAAGGGTCAGGTTTAGAGCTAGGGGTATTATTACAGTTAGAATTAGGTTTCAGGTTTGGTTTATGTTAGGGTTTAGGTTTAGACTTGAATTAGCATTAGGGTTTGGTTAGGGTAATGATAGGTTTAGGTTTAGGGTTCATGTTAGGTGTAGGGTAATTGATAGGGTTAGAGTTAGCAAAAGGGTTAGGGATAGGTCTATGGTTATTTTTGTGTTAGTATTGAAGCTTGATTTGTGGTTTGGATGAGGGCTAGGTTTTGTGTTAGGGTTAGGGCAAGTTTTAGAGATAGTGATAATGTCAGGTTTAGGGTTACAGCTATGGATAGTTATATGGTTAGATTCATGGCTAGGTCTAATATTAGGTTTAGGGTAAGGGCCAGGTTAAGGGTAAGGTGTATTTTTAGGGTCAGGGTCAGGATTCAGTTTTGTGTTAGGTTAATAATTAGGATTATGCCTCAAATTAGCATTAGGGTTAAAATTAGCCTTAGGTTAATGGATAGGTTTAGGTTTAGGATTTAGGTTAAGATAGGGTAATTGGTAGGGTTAGGGTTAGTGATAGGGTTAGGGTTAGGCCTAGGGTTTTGGATAGAATTAGGGCTAGAGTTAGGGTTAGGGTTAGGGCTAGGGCTATGTTTAGGTTTAGGGTACAGGATATGTTTTGAGGTAGGGTTAGAGCTAGGGTGAGTGTTAGGTTTAGGATTATGTCTACGGTTAGATTTATGGTTAATGTTAGGGTTAGTGTTAGGGTTAGAGCTAAGGTTATCTTTAGAGTTAGGTTAATGGATAGGGTTAGATATCAGGTTAGGATTAGGCATAGTTTTAGGTTTAGGGTTAGTGTTAGGGTTAGGGCTAAGATTATCATTAGAGTTAGGGTAATGGATAGGGTTAGATTTCAGGTTAGGGTTTGTGTAGTTTTAGGTTTAGGGTTAGTGTTAGGGTTTGGGCTAGGGTTAGTGTCAGAGTAAGGGTTAGGTTTTTATCTAGTGTTAAGGCTACAATGAGGATTAGGTTTAGGGTTATGTGTAGTATTAGGTTTACAATTAGGATTAGAGCTAGGTTTATCATTAGGGTTAAGGTTCGGTTTAGGGTAATGGAAAATTTTAGAATAGTATTAGGGCTAGTGTTAACATTATGATTAGGGCTAGGATTAGGTATAGGTTTATGGATAGGGCTAGGGTTATGTTTAGGGTTCGATTTTGGGTTTTACCTAGGGTTAAGTCTAAGGCGAGTTTTAAGGTTAGCATGAGGGTTAGGCTTAGGATAAGGGATAAGGTTAGGTTAGTGTTACGGTTACACTTTGGGCTAGATTTAGGCCTAGGATTAGGGCTAGGTTTTGTGTTAGGTTTAGAGCTAGTTTTAGTGCTATGGTAAAGTAAGGGTTATGTTTACCATTATGGCTAGGCCTAATGGTAGGTATAGGTTTCGGTTAGCGTCAGTTTTATAGCTAGGGTTAGTGTTAGTGTCAGGGTCTGTCTTTGGATAAGGGTTAGGGTTAGGGCCAGAGCCAGAATTAGGATTGGTTAGGTCTAGAGGTAAGGTTGGTGTTTGGCTTAGGTTAAGTGTTATCATTAGAGCTAGGGCTATGTTTTTGTTTTGGTCTTTGCTAAAGATATGTCTGGATTTAGGATTAGATTTAATCTAGGTCTAGTATTAGGGTTACGTTTAGATATAGGGTTATGGGTAGGGCTAGTGTTAGAGTTTGCTTTAGATTGAGCGTCAGAATAAGGGTCAGTGATAGGGTTAGAATTTGGGTTATGGTTATAACAAGAATGAGTGCTAGGGTTAGGACTGGTAATAGGGTTAAATTTTGGGTTAGACTAAGGATTAGTTTTAGGACTAGGGTTAGCATTAGGGTTGGGGTTTGGCTAGGGTAAAGATAAGGTTAGAGCTAAATTAGAGCTAGGGTTCGGGTTAGGTTTAGGGCTAGTGTTAGGGTTAGGGTTAAGGTGAAAGCTAGGGTTAGGTCTCAGATTTGGGCTAGGTTTTGGTTAGCATTAGTTTTAAGATTATCGTTAGTGTATGATCTAGGGTTTTGATTAGAACTAATTTTAGAATTAGGGTTAGGACTAGGTCACGTGTTAGAGTAAGTTTTAGGTTTAGGGTGATGTTTAGAGGTAGGGTTAGTGTTAATGTCAGAGACAGGTTCAAAAGTAGTTTTAGGGTTAAGATTATGACTAGAATTAGGGCTAGGCTTAGGGCTAGAGGTAAATTAGGCTTTGGTTTAGGTACAAGTTTAGGGTTAGTGTTATTGTTCAGTTTTGTTTTAGGGCTAAGCCTTTGATTAGGGCTTGTTTTAGGATTAGCGTTAGGGTAAGGACTAGTGTTAGGGTGAGGTTTAGGTGTAGAATTAGGGTTAGATTTAGTGTTAGGTTTAGATCTAGGGTTAGGGCAAGGTTTAAGGTCAGGGCTAGTGTTATTCTAGACTATGGCTAGGAATAAGGTTACAGTAAGTGATAGGGTTAGAATTAGGGCTAGGGCTAGGGCGGAGTAGTCTTGAAGCTAGGATTAGGATTAGGTTTAGCATTCGTGGGAGTGTTAGTGTTTGGGTTAGTCCTAGAGTTAAGGTTAGGGCTAGAGTTAGTGTTAGGGTTAGGGTTTGGGTTAGGTTTACGGTAAGCAATGGGGTTATAACTAGGTTTAGGGATAGGGAATATGTTAGAATTAGGGTTAGGGTTATGATTAAGGCTAGGTTTTGGTCTAGGATGAGAGCTAGTGTTCGTGTTAGGGTTAGGGCTAGGATTAGGGCTAGGGCTAATGTCAGGTCTAGGGTTACATATAGGAATATGTTTTTGGTTATGTTTATGGTTAGGTCTAGTGTAAGGGTTAGATTTAGAGTAAGGGTCAAGTTTAGTGCTTTGCGTATTATTAGGGTCAGTGTACAGCTTATTGTTTGGTTTAGGTTAAGGTTTAGGTTTACGGCTCGAATTAGCATTAGTGTTAGTTTTAGGGTTAGGATAATGAATAGGCTTAGGATTAGGGTTCAGGTTAGTTTTAGGTAAATGGATAGGTTTAGGGATTGTGATAGGCTTAGGGTTAAGCCTAGGCTTAATATTAGGGTTAGGATTAAAGTTAGGGTAATGGATAGAATTAGAACTAGGTTTAGGTCTTCAGTTATGGTTAGGATTAGGGCTAGGGTTAGGGCAGTGGATATAATTAGAGCTATGGTTAGGTCTATGGTTAAGGTTAGGATTAGGGCTAGTGTTAGGTTAGGGTTTGGGATAGGACTTGGGTTATGTTAAGGGTAAAGTTTAGGCTTTGAGCTAGGGTTAGGTCTAAAGCAAGGCTTAGGGTTAGGGTTAGGGCTAGAGTTAGATTTAGGGTTATGCTTAGGGCTATGTTCAAGCCTAGGATTAGGGCTAGATTTTGTGCTTGTTTAGGCCTAGGGTTAGGGCCATGGGTACTGTAAGACATAGGGTTATGATTAGGGGTAGTTTTAGGGTTAGGGTTATGGCTAGGTGTAGTGTTAGGTCTAGGTTTTGGGTGAGTGTCAGGTTTAAAGCTAGGTTCAGTGTTAGAATCAGGGTCAGTTTTTGGGATAAGGTTAGGGTTAGAGTTAGAGCCAGAATTAGCACTAGGTTTAGGTGTAGGAGTAGGGTAAGTATTTGGTTTATGTTAATAATTATTGTAGGGCTAGTGCTAGGTTTTTGTTTAAGTCTAGGGCAAGAGTTATAGCTATATTTAGGGTTAGCTTTGGGTCTACGTCTTGTGTTAGGCTTAGGTATAGGTATAGGTTTACCAGTAGGGCTAGTGTTAGGATTTGGTTTAGGGTTAGGGTCAGGTTTAGACCTAGGGTTACTCTTAGGGTCAGATGAGGGTCAGGGTTAGGTTTAGAGGTAGAATGAGGGCTAGGGTTAAGACTAGTAATATAGTTAGAGTTTAAGTTAGGCTAAGGATTAGGATTAGAACTCAGATTAGCCTTTGGGTTAGGGTTTGGATTATTGTAAGTAATAGGATTAGAGTTAGGGATAGGGCTAATTTTAGGGTTAGAGTTAGGGCTAGTATTAGGGTTAAACCTAGGGTTAGGGTTCGGATTAGGGGTAGAATTTGTGTTAGGGTTAGGGCTATGGATAGGACAATGACTAATGTATGAACTAGGGTTTTGATTAAGGCTAGTTTTAGGATTAGGTTAAGTCTAGATGTAGTGTTATTAATGTTATTAATGTAAGGGTGATTTTTAGAGCTAGGATTAGTGTTTCGGTCAGTGTCAGAGTCAGGGTTAGTTTTAGACTTAGTTTTAGGGCTATTTGTAGGGTTAGCGTTTGATTTAGGTTAAGGGTTAGGATTAGGGCTATGGCTTGGTTTTGGTTTATGGCTAGTGCTATGGATAGGGCCAGTTTTACGATTAGCATTATGGATATGGGTAGTGTTAGGGTTTGTTTTAGGCTTATTGTTAAAGTTAAATTTAGAGTTAGGTTTAGATTTAGACTTAGGCTTAGATCTAGGGTTAGGAATAAGGCTAAGGGTAGAACTAGGACTGGGGCTAGGGCAAGAGTTAGAGTTAGTCTTATGGCTAGGTTTAGGGTTAGGATAGGATTAAATAAAGGCTAGGATTAGCATTAGGCTTTGGGTTAGGCCTAGGTTTAGGGCAAGGGTTAGAGTTAGGTTCTGTGTTAGGGTTAGGGCTAGGTTTAGGGCAATGGTTAATGTAAGAACTAGGGTTACCATTAGGGTTAGTTTTAGTGTTAGGATATGTGTTAGATTTAGTGTTAGGGTTAGGTTTAAGGTTAGGGTGATATGTTTAGCTAGGTTTTATGTTAGGATCAGAGTCAGGGTCAGGTGGAGTGTTAGGGTTACTGATAGGACTCGAATTAGGGATAGGGTTACTTTTAGGGTTCAGTTTAAGGTGAGGGTGGTGTTTAGAGCTAGGGTGAGTGTTAGGATATAAGTCAAGGTCAGGGTTGGTTTTAAGGTTAGGGTTAGGACTCGAATTAGGGCTAGGGTTAGGTCTAGTTGTAGTGTTAGTGTTTGGTTTAAGTTATGGTTTAGGGTTAATGCTAAAACTTGGTTTTGTTTTAGTCCTAGGGTTAGATTAAGGCTAATGTAAGTGTTAGGCTTAGGCTTAGTGATTGGGTTAGGGTTAAATTTGGATATAGGGTTAGATCTAGAGCTAGGGACAGAACTAAGGATAGGACAAGTGTTATGGCTAGGTTTAGGGTTATGGTAAAGGATAGGGTTAGAACTAGGGATAGGGCTAGGGTGAGAGTTAGTCTTAGGTCTAGGGTTAGGGTTAGGGTTAGAGATAGGGCTCAATTAGGGCTAGGATTAGGGCTAGGTTTAGTGTTTAGTTTAAGCCTAGGGTTAGGGTTTAGAGTTTAGGTTTAGAATTAGGCCAAATTTGGGTAAGGGATGGCTTTTTAGCTATGTTTAGAGGTAGGGTGAAGATTATAATTAGGATTAGGACTATGATTATTGTTAGCATTATGATAAAGGCTAGGTTTATGGCTAGGATGAGGGCTAGGGTACTTTTTTTAGGGTTAGGGCTACGATTAGTGCTAGGGCTAATTTCAGGTCCAGAATTATGGTTAAAGATAGTTTTAGGGTTAGGATTATGGGTACGACTATTTGAAGGGTTAGGTTTAGGGTTAGTGTCAGGTTTAGAGCTAGGGGTATTATTAGGGTCAAGTTCTGAGTTAGGGTTTGGGATAGGTTAAGGTTTAAATTTAGGGCTCAAATTAGCATTAGGGTTATGGTTATGGTTATGGTTATGGTAATGGATAGAGTTAGAAATCAGTTCAGGGCTAGGGTCATGGTTATGATTAGGGCTAGGTTTGGGTTAAGTTAGTGCTAGGGTTAGGGTTATGGCTAATGTAAGTACTAGGGTCATGATTATGGCTAACTTTAGTGTTTTAGGGCTAGGTTTAGTGTTAGGTTTATGGTTAGAATTAGGGTGATGTTTAGACCACGGGTTAGTGTTATAGTCAGAGTAAGGGTCAGGGTTAGCTTTAGGGTTTGGCTTAAAACTCGAATTAAGGCAGGGGTTAGGGCTAGGTGTAGGGTTAGTGTTTGGTCTAGGTTAAGGGTTAGGGTTAGAGCTTTGGATCAGTTTAGTTTTAGGGCTAGGGTTAGGGTTAGGGCAAATTTTAGGATTAGTGTTAGGGTTAGGGCTAGTCTTAGAATTAGGCTTAGGCTTCGGTTTAGGGTTAAATTAAGAGTTAGGTTTTTATCTAAGGTTAGTGCTAGGGCTAAGGATAGGGCAAGGGTTAGGACTAGGATTTGGCATAGGGTTAGTTTTATGGGAAGGGAGAGGATTAGAATGAGTGATAGGGCCATTGTTAGAGTTAGAGTTATTCTTAGGGATAGGATTAGTGTTAGGGTTAGGGATAGGGCTAAATTATGGTTAAGGTTATAGTTAAGGCTAGGGTTAGAGCTAGTTTTAGAATTAGTATCAGTGTTTGGGTTAGTTTTAGGCTTAGGCATCGAGTTAGGGTTAGATTTAAAGTTAGTTTTCAATCTAGTGTTAAAGCTAAAGGTAAGTATAGGGCAATTGTGACAACAAGGGTTAGGGTTAGGATTAGGGTTACGTTTAGGGTAAGGGATGTGATTTTGGCTAGGTTTGGGGCTAGGGCAAGGGTTAGTATTAGGGTTAGGGCAGAGTTAGTGTTAGGGTTATGATTAAGGCTAAGTTTATGGATAGGATAATGTTTAGGGTTTGTGTTAGCATTAGGGATATTATTAGGGCTAGGGCTAATGTCAGTTCTAGGGTTATAGTTAGGGCTAGATTTAGTGTTAGGTTTATGGCTTGGTCCAGTATAAGGATTAGGTTTAGGGTAAGATTCAGGTTTATATCAAGGGTTATATTTAGGGTCAGGGTCAGGTTTAGGGTTTGGGTTATGTTAGGGTTTCAGTTTAAGGTAATGACAGGGTTAGTTTTAGGGTTTAGGTTTGGTTTAGTGTAATGGATAGGGTTAAGGTTAGGCCTAGGGTTAGCTTAAGATTAGGGTTACTGATAGGGTAATGGATAGATTTAGACCTAAGTTTAGAGCTAGGGTTATGTATAGGATTAAGGCTAGTTTGGGGTTAGGCTTAGGTTTAAGTTTAGGGTTAAAGCTAGGTTTAGGACTCGGATTAAGGCTAGGTTTTGGGTTAGGTTAGGGCTAGTGTTAAGGCTATGGCTAATCTATGAAGTAGGGTTATGATTAGCACTAGTTATAGGGTTAGGGTTAGGGCTAGGTGTAGTGTTAGGTTGAAGTTTACGGTGATGATGATGTTTAGAGCCAGGGTTAGTGTTAGGGTCAGGGTTATTTTTCGTGTTAGGGTTAGGACTAGAATTAGAATATGGTTAGGGCTAGGTGTAGGGTTAGAGTTTGGTTTAGGTTAAGGGTTAGGGTTATGGCTATGACTCGGTTTGTTTTAGGGCTAGAGCTAGGATTAGAGCTAGTTTTAGGATTAGATTTAGCATTAGTGCTAGTGTTAGGTTTAGGTTTAGGCATAGGGTTCAGGTTAGATTTAGAGTTAGGGTTAAATCTAGGATTATGACCAGGGCTATGAATAGGGCTAGGGTTACACCAAGGATTAGGGCTAGGATTAGGATTCTAATAAGGGATAGATTTAGAACTAGGGTTAGGTTTAGGGTGAGAATTAGAGTTAGTCTTTGGGCTAGAGTTAGGGTTAGGATTAGAGATAGGGCTAAATAAGGGCTAAGATTAGGGCTAGAGTTAGTGTTAGGTTTAGGCCTAGGGTGTGGGTTAGGGATAAAATTAAGGCTATGTTCAGGGCTAGATAAGGGTTAGGGTTTGTGTTAGGGTTAGGGACAGGATTAAGGCTAGGCTTAATATCAGGTCTATGGTTAAGGTTAGGAATAGTATTAGAGTTAGGTTTATGGCTAGGTATAGTATAAGGGTTAGGTAGGGTAAGAGTCAGGTTTATAGCTAGGGGAATTATTAGGGTCATGCTCAGTTTTAGGGTTTGGTTTAGGTTTGAGGTTAGGTTAGGGCTCGAATTAGCATTAGGGTTATGATTACCATAATGATTGGGTTAGGTTTAGGGTTCAGAGTAGCTTTAGGGTAATTGCTAGTTTTGGGGAAAGCGATAGGTTTAGGGTTAAGCCTAGGGGTAGCATTATGGTAAGGGTTATTTTTATGGTAATGGATACAGTTAGAACTAAGTTTAGGGCTAGGGTTATGGTTAGGATTACGTTTGTGTTAGGGTTAAGGTGACTGTCAGAACTAGGATTAGGTTTAGGATTTTGTTTAGTGTAAGGGTTTGGTTCTGAGGTATGATTACGGCTAGGCTGAGAGTTAAGTTCAGAGTTAGGTCTAGGGATAGGAGTATGGTAAATTTTGGGTTAGGGTTGGTGTTAGGTTTAGACCTAGTTTTAGTGTTAGGGTCAGAATAAGTGTCAGGGTTAGGGTTAGTATTTGAGATAGTGTTAGAGCTAAAATGAAGGCTAGGGTTAGGACTATTAATAGGGTTAGGATTTTGGTTAGTCTGAGGACTATGGATAAGTCTAGGGTTACTCTTAGGTTTAGGATTTCACTTAGGGTAAGGGATTGATTTATTCTAGAATTAGGGCTAAGGTTAGGGTTAGAGTTAGAGTTAAAGCTAGGTTTAGGGCTCGGTTTAGGGCTAGATATGCATTAGGGTTAGGGCTAGGATTAGGGCAATGGCTAATG
Organism: Marmota monax; assembly: GCF_021218885.2. Lineage (NCBI taxonomy): Eukaryota > Metazoa > Chordata > Mammalia > Rodentia > Sciuridae > Marmota > Marmota monax. Next base: position 4,057 of record NW_026692721.1, on the reverse strand, counting down.
TAAGAACTAGGGTTTCCATTAGGGTTAGTTTTAGGGTTAGGGTTAGGTGTAGTTTGAGTGTTAGTGTTAGGTTTAAGGTTAAGGTGATATTTATAGCTACGGTTCTTGTTAGGATAGAAGTCAGGGTCAGGGTTAGTTTTAGGGTTAGTGTTAAGATTTGAATTAGGGCTATTGTTAATGTCAGTGTTCGGTTTGAGTTTAGGGCAGTGTATATAACTAGGGTGAGTGGATCATGATTATTTTTAAAGTGAGGCTTAATTCTCGAATTAGGGCTAGGTTTAGATCTGGGTGAAGTTTTAGTGTTTGGTTTACACTTATAATAGCCCAACCCTAAGACTAATCATAAAACTAGCCATAACCCTACCTCTAGCCATAAATCAAAACCAAGTCATAGCCCTAACCTTAACCCTTAACCAAAAACAAATCATAACCCTACACCTAGCCCTAACCCTATCACTAATTATAGTCTAACCCTAACCCGAAAACTATCCCCGACCCTGATACTGACCCTAACACTAACCCTGGCTCTAAACATCATCATCACCATAAACTTAACCTTAGCACTAGACCTAGATCTAACTCTAAACCTATAACTAGCTGTAGTCATAAACCTAATTCATACATTAGTGGTAGCCTTAACTCTAACCCTAACCTAGCCCAAAACCTAGCCTTAATCTTAGTCCTGAATCTAACTATAACCCTAAACATAAACCTAACCGTAACCCAAATATTAGCCCTAATCCTATACATAACACTATCCCTAATGTTAAGGCTAACCCTATACATTACACTAACAATAACCCTAACCCTTCTGATAACACTAGGCCTAACCCTAACCATATACATTACACTAACCCTAAATCTAACACTAATTCGAGCCCTGCACCTAATCACTAACTTAACCCAAACCCTAATCCTGACCCTGATTCTAAAAATAACCCTAGATCTAAATCTGACCCTAACCAAAACCTAACCCTTACACTGGACCAAGCCATAAACCTAACACTAAATCTATCCCTAACTGTAAACCAAGACCTGACATTAGCCATAGCCCTAATACTATCCCTAACCCTAAACAAATCCTAGTCTTCATCGTAGCCCTAAACATAGCCTTAATCATACCCTAACTCTAACCGTATTTTTAACCCTAATACTAACCCTTGCCCTTGCTCTAAGTCTAGCTATAACCAAAACCCTTAGCCTAAATTAAACCCTAACTCTAACCCTAACCCTAATGGCAACCCTTGCCTTATCCTTAGCCCTAGCACTAACCCTAGATCAAAATCTAATTCTAAATCTAACCCTAACTCGATGCCTAAGCCTAATATTAAAACTAGCCCTAACCCTAGCCCTAACATAACCCTAGCCGTAATTTAGCCCTATTCGTAAACCTAACCCTAACCTTAGCCCTAAGACTAACTCTCTGATACTAGCCCTATCACTCATTCTAACCCTATCCCTTACCATAAACCTAACCCTAGCCCTAACCCTAGTGCTAATCCTTTCCCAATACTTATCCCTAGCACTAAACTTAGGCAAAACTTACCTCTAAAACAAGCCTTAACCCGAAGCCTAAGTCTAAACCTAACACTAGCCCAAACCATAACACTAATCCTAAAATGAGCCCTAACGCTAGCCCTAGCCCTAAAACAAAACTGAGCCATAGTTCTAACCCTAAACATTAACCTAAACCAAACCCTAAACTTACAACTAGACCTAAACCTAGACTTATTTGAGTTGGAATCCAAATCCTAAAACTAACCCTGACCCTGACACTGACCCTAACACTTCTAGCTCTAAACACCACCGTATCTGTAAACCTAACCCTAACACTAAACCTAGCACTCAAACCCTAAAACTAGCCCTAAACTTAAACCTAGTACTTACATTAGCTCTAACCCTAACCCTAGCTCCAACATACCACAAACCTAGCCATAATCAGAGACCTAACCCTAGCTTTAAACCTAACATAACCCTAACACTAGTCCTAATTGTAACCATAACTGTAGCCTTAAACTGATCTCTAACTCTATCCATTAATATAATGATAACCCAAACCTTAATGATAACCCTAAGCACAAATCTAACCCTATCCTGATTCGTAATTGTTCCATTAGCCTAAACCTAACCTGAATCCTATAACTAACCCTATCATTACCATAATGCTAATCCTAAAACTAAACCAAGCCCAAAATTCAAACCTTAACCTATCTCAAACCTTAACTCAGACCTTGACCCTAATAATACCCCTAGCTCTAAACTTGACCATAACCCAACACCTAAACCTTAGCCTAGACTTAGTCATAAACCTAAACATAAAACTAACTTTAACCATAATTCTGGACCTGAAATTAGCCCTAGCCCTAATCCTAGACCTAACCCTATAAACACACCTAGCCCTCTATCTTGTCCTAAACCTAGCCTTAAAAATAACCCTATTTCTAGCCCTATACCTAACCCTAATTCTAACCTTCACCCTACCTCTAAATCTACCTATAATGTCATCAATTACCCTAAATTTAAACATAACCCTAACCCTAACCATAGGCTTAACCTAAACACAAAACCTAGCCCTAATCCTAGCCCTAATTTAGCTCTATCTCTAACCCTATCCTAACCCTAGCCCTAAGACTAACTCTAACTCTTGCCATAGCCCTAGCCCTAGTTCTATCAATATCTGCTACCATAAACCTAACACTAGCCCTAACACTTGCCCGAAAGTTAGTCCCACCCTAATCATAAATCTAAATCTAACCTTAAACCTAAGCCTAAGCCTAACACTAACACTAGCTCTAACGCTAATGATAATAGTAAAACTAACCCTAACCCAATCCTAGCAGTAAACCAAAACCAAGCAATAGCCCTAACCCTAAACCTTAACTTAAACCAAAAACTAACACTACACTTAGACATAAACCTAGCCCTAATTCGAGTCCTAAGCCTGACCTTAAAACTAACCCTGACATTGACTCATATTCTAACACTCACCCTAGATCTAAACACTGCCTTAAAGTCAAACCAAACACTAACATTAACAATAGCCCTAATTCGAGTCTTAACACTAACCCTAAAACTAACCCTGACCCTGACTCCTATCCTAACAAGAACCGTAACTATAAATATCACCTTAACCTTAAACCTAACACTAGCACTCAAACTACCCCTAATCCTAACCCTAAAACTAACCCTAACTGTAACCCTAGTTCTTACATTAGTCGTTGCCCTAATCCTAGCCGTAACCCTAACACAAATCTAGCCCTAAACCGAGCCATAAACCTAGATTTAACTCTAACTCTAACACTCACCATAGCCCTTACCCTAGATCTAAATCAATCCCTTACCCTAAGCAAAATCCTAAACTGAAGAGTAACCCTAGACCTATCTCTAGTCTTTAGACTAACCAAAACCCTAACCCTATTAATAGTCCTAACCCTAGTCTTTGTTTTAGCTTAACACTATCCCAAACACTAACCCTAACCCTGATCCTTATTCTGACCCTAACACTAATCCTACATTTAACCCTAACACCAACCCTAACCCAAAATTTACCATAATCCTATCCCTAGACCTAATTCTAAACCTAACTCTCAGCCTAGCCCTAACCATAGCTCAGAACCTAACCCTTATGCTAAACAAAACCTAAACCTAATCCTAGTTCTAAACCTCACTTTAATCCTAACACAAGACCTAATTTTAACCATAAACCTAGCCCTAACCTTAACTCTAACTGTATCCATTACCCTAAACTTAACCCTTACCATAAATCTAACCCTAGGCTTAATCCTAACCCTATCGCTTTCCACAAACCTATCAATTAGCCTATCCAACCCTGAACCTTAAACCTAATCCAATTATTACACTAACCCTAACCCGAATGCTAATTCAAGCCCTAACCCTAACCTCAAATGTAAACCAAACCCTAATACTAACCATGTCCCTAATATTTCCCCTAGCTATAAACCTGACTCTTACCTTACCTAACCCTTACACTAGACCTAGCCATAAAACTAACCCTAAAACTATTCCTAATCTTAACCCTAGACATGATATTAACCCT
>NW_026692720.1:0-41683 GCF_021218885.2 Marmota monax | reverse complement strand
TGTCATAGGATTACGATTACGATTAGGATTAGCATTAGGTTTAGAGTTTGGCATAGGGTAAGGGATAGGGTTAGAGCTAGGATTAGGACTAGGGTTGGGGTTAAAGCTAGGTTCATGGCTCGGATTAGGGCTAGTTTCTGTGTTAGGATTAAGGGTAAGTTTAGAGCAATGACTAATGGAAGAACTATGGTTTTAGGGTTAGTTTTAGGGTGATGGTTAGAGGTTAAACCTCTAGTGTTCGGATCAGGTTTACGGTTAGGGTGAAATTTAGAGCTGTGTTAGTGTTAGGTTAATAGTGAGGGTCAGGTTTACTTTTAGGGTTAGGGTTAGAACTCGAATTAAGGCTAGGGTTACTGTAAGGGTTTGTTTTAGGGTTAGGGTGGTGTTTAGAGCTAGGGTGAGTGTCAGGATGTGAGTCAGAGTTAGGGTTAGTATCAAGGTTAAGATTAGGACTCTAATTAGGGCTAGGGTTAGGTCTAGGTGTAGTGTTAAGGTTTGTTTTATGTTAAGGTGTAGGGTTAGCAGTATTGCTCGGGTTTGTTTTACTGTAAGGGTTAGGGTTAGTACTATATTTATGATTAGCATTAGGGCTAGGGCTAGTGTTAATGTTAGGCTTAGGCTTAGAGTTAGCTTTAGAGTTAGGGTTAGATCTAGGTTTAGGAATAGGAATAAAGATTAGGCAGTGGTTATTGCTAGGTTAGGGCTAGGGTTAGTGCTAGAGTTAGGATTACGGTAATGGATAGGGTTAGAAGTAGGTATAGGGCTAGTGTGAGAGTTAGAGTTAGTCTTAGGACCAGAGTTAGGGTTACGGTTAGGGATAGGGTAAAATTAGGGCTAGAATTAGGGCTAGGGTTAGTGTTCACCTTAGGCCTAGCATTAGGGTTAGGGTTAGGGTTAAGTTTAGGATAAGGAATGGCATTATAGCTAGGTTTTGAGATAGGGTGAGAGTTAGAATTAGGGTTAGGGCTATGATTAGGGTTAGGGTAACGATTAAGGCTAGGTTTGGGGCTAGGATGAGGGCTATGGTTTATTTTAGTGTTATGGCTAGGATTAGGGCTGGGGCTAATATCAGATCTAGGGTTATGTTTAAAGATAGTTTTACAGTTAGGTTTATGGCTACATGTGATATAAGTGTTAGGTTTAGAGTTAGGGTCAGGTTTAGAGCTAGGTGTATTATTAGAGTCATGTTCTGGGTTAGAAATTTGAGATAGTATAAGGTTTAAAGTTAGGGCTTGAATTATCTTTATTGGTCGTGTAGTGTAATTGTAGGGTGAGATTTAGGGTTTAGGTTTGGTTTAGAATAATGCATAGGTTTAGGATTAGGGATAGGGTTAAATTTAGGCCTAGGGTTATGGTTAAGGCAATGGATAGGGTTAGAGATAGGATTAGGGCTAGGGTTATTATTTTGATTAGGGCTAGGTTTAGGATTAGGTTTAGGGTTAAAACTCGGGTTAGGGCTTGGTTTTGGGCTAGGTTTGGGGTTAACAGTGCTAGGGTTAGGGGTAAGGCTAATGTAAGTACCAGGTTACAATTAGGGTTAAATTTAGGGTTAGGGTTAGAGGTAGGTCTAGTTTAGGTTTAGGGTTAGGGTGATGTTTAGACTAGGGTTAGTATTGTAGTCAGAGTCAGGGTCAGTGTTAATTCTAGTTTTCAGCTTAAAACTAGAATTAGAGCTTAGTTTAGGGTTAGGGTTAAGGGTTCACTTAGGTTAAGGGTTAGGGTTAGGGCTATGGCTTGGTTTTATTTTAGGGCTAGTGTTAGATTTAGAGTTAGGGTTAGGCTTAGGATTAGGTTTTGATTTAGAGTTAAAATTAGATCTAGGTTAGGGCTAGAGCTAATGATAGGGCTAGGGTTAGGGCTTGGATTAGGGTTCCGGTAAGGAATAGGGTTCGAACCAGGGATTGGGCTATGGTGGGAGTTAGATTTAGTCTTAGGGCTAGGGTTAGGGTTAGGGTTAGGAATAGGAGTAAATTAGGGCTAAGATTATGGCTAGGGTTAATTTTGGGGTTAGGCCTAAAGTTAGGTTTAGGGTTAGGATTAATGCTTGGTTTAGGGCTAGGATAAGGGCTGGGGTTTGTGTTAGGTTTAGGACTAGGATTAGAGCTATGGCTAATGTCAGGTCTAAGGTTAGGGTTGGGGATAGTTTTAGGATCTGGGTTATGGCTAGGTCTAGTGTAAGTGTTAGGTTTAATGTAAATTCAGCTTTAGAGCTAGGAGACTTATTAGGGTCATGGTCATTGTTAGAGTTTGCTTGAGGTTAGGGTTTATGGTTATGGCTTGAGTTAGCACTAGGGTGTGGTTTAGGTACTGATAGGGTTTTGTTTAGTGTTTACATTAGGTTTAGGGTAATTGATAGGGTTAGGGTTAGGTATAAGGTTAAGATTAGGCCTAGCATTCTCATTAGGGTAAATTTTATGGTTACTATAATGCATGGAATTAGAGCTAAGTTTAGGGCTAGGTTTCTGGTTAGGAATAGGTCTTGAATTAGCGTTAGGGTTAGGGTTAAAACTAGGGTTAGGCTTAGGTTTATGTTTAGCAAAAGGATTAGGTTTTGAGCTAGGGTTAGGTTTAGGGTGAGGGTTAGGTTTAGGGTTACTTCTAGGGATAAGATTATAGTACTCATAGGGTTAGGGTTAGGATTAGGGCTAGTGACATCATTAGGGATAGGGTTAGGGTTAGGGTAATGTATACAATTAGATGTAGATTTAGGGTTATGTTTAACATTAAATTGAGGTTTAGGCTTAGAGTTAGGGCTATGGTTATGTTTAGGTTTATAGTAAGGGTTAGGGTTTGAGCTAGGGTTAGGTCTATGGCAAGTGTGAGATTTAAGGTTAGGTCTAGGGTTAGTTTTCCAGTTAGATTTAGGTTTAGCATTAAGCCTAGAATTATCAATAAGTTTAGGTTTAGGTTTAGAGTAATCGGTCGGTTTAGAGCTAGGTTTAAGGCTAGGGTTAAGGTTAGGATTAGGGCTAGTGTTAGGGTTAGATTGAGGGATAGGTGTAGGTTTATATTTAGAATAATGTTTAGGCTTTGAGCTAGGATTAGGACTAATGCGAGAGTTAGGTTAGGGTTAGGACTAGGGTTCGGGTTAGGGTTATGCTTAAGGCTTGATTTAGGCTTAGGATTAGCTGTAGGTTTTGTGTTAGGTTTAGGGCTATGGGTAATGTAAGAGCTAGGGTTATGTTGAGGGCTAGTTGTAGGATTAGGGTTATGGCTAGGTCTAGTGTTATGTTTAGATTTTTGGTAGGGTCAGATTTAGAGACAGGTTTACTCTAAAGGCAGAGTCGGTGTTTGGGTTAGAGTTAGTGTTAGGGTTACAGCCAGAATTAGGACTATGTTAAGTCTAGGGTTAGATTAGTGTTATTATTAGGGCTAGGGCTAGGTTTATGTTTAGGTCTAGGGGAAGAGTTCAGGCTAGATTTAGGATTTGCTTTAGGTCTAGGGCTAGTGTTAGTGTTTGGTCTAGGGTTAGGGTCAGCTTTAGACCTAGGGTTAGGGTCAGAATAAGGGTCAGGGTTAGCGTTAGAGTTTGGGATAGGGTTAGAGCTAGAATGATGGCTAGGTTTAAGACTATTAATAGGGTTAGAGTTTTGGTTAACCTAAGATTTAGAGATAGGTCTAGGGTTACCATTAGGGTTAGGTTTTTTCTTAGGTTAAGGGATAGCCTTAGAGCTAGGGTTAATGCTAGAGTTAGGGTTAGGTTTAGGGTTAAATATAAATATATTTTGAGCTCGGATTAGGGCTAGTTTTTGTATTAGGATTAGGGTTAGATTTTTGCCTTGGCTAATATAAGAGCCAGGGTTACAATTAGGGTTAGTTTTAGGTTTAGAGTTAGGGGTAGGTCTAGTGTTAGGTTTAGGTTTAAGGTTAGGGTAATATTTAGAGCTAGGGTTATTGTTAGGATATGAGAAAGCATCAAGGTTAGTTTTAGGGTTAGGATTAGCACTCAAATAAGGGCTAGGGTTACTGTTCGGTTTAAGGTGAGGGCTGTGTTTAGAGCTAGGGTTACTGTTAGGATATCAGTCAGGTCAGGGTTTGCTTTAAGTTTAGGGTTATGACTTGAATTAGGGCTAGGGTTACTTTTAGGGTTTGGTTTAAGTTTACGGTTGCCTTTAGAGATAGGGTCAGTTTTAGGATATGAGTCAGGGTCAAGGTAAGTTTAAAGGTTAGGGTTAGGACTCGAATTAGGCTAGGATTATGTCTAGGTGTACTGTTAGGGTTTGGTTTAAGTTAATTTTTAGTGTTAGGGCTGTTGCTCAGTTTTGTTTTAAGTCCTAGGTTTAGGGTTTGGGCTAGTTATAAGATTAGCATTAGGGTTAGGGCTAGTATTAGTGTTAGGCTTAGGTTTGGGTTAGGGTTAGATTTGGATTTAGCATTAGATCTAGGATTAGGGCTAGGTCTAACTATAGGGCAAGGGTCAGGGCTAGGGTTATGGTTACTGTAACAGATAGGGTTAGAACTAGGGCTAGGACTAGGGTGAGAGTTAGAGTTAATCTTAGGCCTAGGGTTTTGGTTAGTTTTAGGAATAGGGCTAAGATAGGGCTAGGATTAGGGCTAGGGGTTGTGATCAGCTTATGCCTAGTGTTAGGGCTAGGGTTATAGTTAATTTCAGGGTACGGCATGATGTTATAGCTAGGATTAGAGGTAGGGTGAGGGTTAGAATTTGGTTTAGGACTAGGGTTAGGGTTAGGGTTATGATTAAGACTAAGTTTAGGGCTAGGATGATGCATAGGGTTACTTGTAGGGTTAGGTCTAGAATTAGGGCTAGGGTTTATGTCAGCCTAGTGTTACAGTTTGGGGTAGATTTAGGGTTAGGTTTGTGTCTATGTCTAGTGTAAGTTTTATTTTTATGGTAAGGATCAGGTTTAGAGCTAGGTGTATTTTTAGGGTCAGGATCAGGGTTAGGGTTTGTTTTAGGTTAAGGTTTAGGGATAGTGCTAAAATGAGCATTAGGGTTAGGGTTAGGGTTAGGGCAATTGATTGTGTTATTTTTAGGTTTCAGGGAAGTTTTAGGGCAATGGAGAGCTTTAGGGTTAGCAAAAGGGTTAGGGTTATGCCTAGGGTTAGCATTAGGATTAGGGTTATCATAAGGATAATATATCGGGTTAGAGCTATGGTTAGGGCTAGGGTTAGGTTATGATTAGGGCTAGAGTTAGGTTAGGTTTTGAGTTAGGGCTAGTAACCCTAGCTTAGTGTAGGGTTCGGGTTCGATTTAGGGTAAAGGTTACGTTTTGTGCTAGGGTTAGGTCTAGGACGAGGGTTAGGCTTAGTGTTATAGTCAGTATTAGGTTTAGGGTTAGGGCTAAAGTTTTCATTAGGGTTATCATTAGGTTTAGGGTAATAGATTGGGTTAGATATAAGGTTAGCTTTATGGTTAAGGTTAGGTTTAGATTTAAGTTTAGTTTTAGGGCTAGGTTTACTGTTGGTTTCAAGGTAAAATTTAGGTTTTGAGTTAGGGTTAAGGCTATGGCAAGTTGTAGGTTTAGGGATAGGTCTAGGGATCGGTTTATGGATTGGGTTGGGGTTTTGGTTAGGGTTAGGGATAGGGTTATTATTAGGGTTAGGGTTAGAGTTAGGCTAATGCCTAGGGTTAGAGCTAGTTTTAGGTTTAGGGTTAAGGTTAAGATTAGGGCTATGGTTAGGGTTATGGTTAGGAATAGTGCTAGGGTCATGTTTGGGCTAAGGGTTAGTCTTTGAGCTAGGGTTAGGACTAAGGTGAGGGTTAGGATTAGGGTTAGGACTGGGGTTAAGGTTAGGGTGAGGGTTATGCTTATGGTAGGTTTAGGCCTCGATTAGGGTTAAAGTTATTTAAGTTTTGTGTTAGATTTAGGCCTAGGGTTAATGCTATGTGTAATGTAAGATCTAGTTTTGTGATTAGAGCTAGTTTTAGGGTTAGGCTTAACCCTAGGTCTAGTGTTACGTTTAGGTTTGGGTTAGGGTCAGGTTTATAGCTAGGTTTAAAGTTAGTGTCAGGCCCAGTGTTCAGGTTACAGTTAGGGTTAGAGTGAAAGCCAGAATACGACTAGGGTTAGGTCTAGTGGTAGGTTTAGTGTTTGGTTTAGGTTAGAATCGTTTTAGGGTTAGGGTAGTGTTATCATGACATTTATAGTTAGGGTTAGGGTAATGGGTAGGGTTAGAATTATATTTAGAGCTATGTTTGGGTTAGGCTTATGTTTAGGGTAATGGATAGGTTAGGGCTAGGGTTATAGTTAGGATAAGGGCTAGTTTTAGGGTTAGGGTAAGGTCTAGGGTTAGCATTATGGTTAGCTTTAGAGTAAGTGTTAGGGTTTGAGCTATAGTTAGGGTTATCGTGACGTTAGGGTTAGTGTCAGGTCTAGGTTTAGGATTAGGGTTAAGTTTAGGGCTAGGTTTAGCACTAGGATTAGGGTTATGTTTAGGGTAATGTATAGGATTAGAGCTAGAGTTAGGGCTAGGATTATGGTTAGGATTAAGTCTAGGGTTAGGTTTAGGGTTAGGGCCATTTTTAGGTTTAGGTTTAGTTTTAGACTAATGATTAAGGTTAGGGTTAGGGTTAGGGTTAAAACGAGGTGGAGGGCTCAGTATAGGGCTAGGTTTTGGGTTAGGTTAGGGCTAGGATTAGGGCTGAGGCTAATGTAAGAACTAGAGTTATGATTAGGGCTACTTGTAGGGTTACTGTTAGGGCTAGTTCTAATTTTAGGGTTAGGATTACATTTTGGTGATGTTTGAGCTAGGGTTAGAGTAAGATAAGAGTCAGGCTCAAGGTTAGTTTTTGGGTTAGGTTAGGACTGGAATTAGGGCTGATGTTAGGACTAGGTGTAGGGTAAGGTTTTGGTTTAGGTTAAGCGTTAGGTTTAGGGCTATGGCTCGGTTTTGTTTTAGGGCTTGAACTAGATTAGGGCTAGTTTTAGGTTTAGTGTTAGTTTTAGGGCTAGTGTTAGTGTGAGATTTAGGCTTAGGGTTAAAGTTGGACTTAAAGTTATGGTTAGTTCTAGGTTTAGGGCTAGGGCTAGTATTTGGGCAAAAGTAAGGGCAAGTGTTATGGTTATGGTAAGGAATAGGATTAGATCTAGGAATAGGGCTAGGGTCAGAGTTAGAATTAGTCTTAGTGCTAGTGGTAGTGTTTTGGGTAAATTAATGCTAGGATCAGGTCTAGAATTAGTGTAAGGGTTAAGTCTAGAGTTAGAGTTAGGGTTATATTTGGGGGAAGGGATGGGGTTATAGCAAGGTTCAGAACTAGGGTGAGGAATAAAATTAGGGATATGGCTAGAGTTAGGGTTTGGGTTAGGATCAAGACTAGTTATAGGTCTAGGATGAGGGCTAGCATTTGTGTTAGGTTTATGGCAAGAATTAGGGCTAGGGCTAATATCAGGTCTAGGGTTATGGTTAGGAATAGTTTTTGGGTAAGATTTATGGCTAGGTTTAGTGTCAGAGTTAGGTTCATGGTGAGGTTCAAGTTGAGAGCTAGGGTATTATAATAGAGTCAGGTTTTGGGTTTGTGTTAGGTTGAGGTTTAGTGTTATGGCTCAAATTAGCATTAGGTTTGAGTTAGAGTTAGGATAATGGATAAGGTTAGGTTTAGGCTTCAGTTTAGGTTTAGGGCTCAGATTAGGTTTAGGGTAATTGATAGGGTTAGTGTTCGGCCTAGGGTTATCATTAGGTTTATGGTTATCATTAAGATAATGGATAGGGTTAGAGCTAGGGTTAGGTCTAGGGTTATGTTTATGATTAGGGCTATATTTAGGGTTAGGGTTAAGGCTAGGGTTAGTTTTAGAATATGGGTTAGGGTTTGAGCTAGGGTTAGTGCTAAGGATAGGGTTAGGCTTAGGATTAGGTCTAGGATTAGGATTAGGGTTACCATTAGGGTTAAGGGTATGGACAGGTTTAGATGTTAAGTTAGGGGGGTTAGGGTTAGGTTTAGATTTAGGACTAGGGTTAGTGTTAAGTTTAGCATAATTGTTAGGGTTTGAGCTAGGTTTAGGACTATGGCAAGGTTTAGGTTTATTGTTAGGTGTAGGGTTAGGTTTACAGTTATTTAGAGTAGGTTTAGGGTTAGGGTTAAGGTTATCGTGATGTTTATTGTTAGGGTCAGGGTAATTGATGGGTTTAGAGCTAAGGCTAAGTCTAGTTTTAAGTTTAGGATTAGGGCTAGGGCTAGGGTTAGGTTTAGGGTTAGGCTTATCATTTTCTTTTGGTTAGGTTAAGGGTAAGGGTCAGGGATTGAGTAAGTGTTAGGGCTAGGTTGAGGCTTCAGGTTAGAATCAGGACTAGGGATAGAGTAAGGGTTAGGGTTATGGTTAGGGCTAGGTTTAGAATTAGGTTTAGTGTTATGATTAGGGTAATGGCTAGAGTTAGAGGTGAGTTTGGTCTATGTTTATAGTTAGGATTAGGGCTAGGATTGGGATTAGGGTTTGGGATAGGTTTATGTTTAGGGTAACGGCTAGGGTTTGAGCTAGTGTTAGTGCTAGGGCTAGATCAAGGATTAGGTTCAGCCTTAGGTCTAGGGACAGGATTATGATAGGTTTAGGGTTAGAGTTAAGTTTAGGGCTAGGGTTAACATTAGGTTTAGGATAATGGTTAGGGTAATGGATATGGTTAGATGTAGGTTTACATTTAGGTTTAGGGTTAGATTTAGTTTTAAGATGCAGGAAGTGTGAATCAGGCAGTATAGTGATACCAGACCTCAAACTATACTACAGAGCAATAGTAACAAAAACAGCATGGTACTGGTATCAAAACAGGCGGGTGGACCAATGGTACAGAATAGAGGACACAGAAACCAATCCACAAAACTACAACTATCTTATATTTGATAAAGGGGCTAAAAGCATGCAATGGAGGAAGGATAGCATCTTCAACAAATGGTGCTGGGAAAACTGGAAATCCATATGCAACAAAATGAAACTGAATCCCTTTCTCTCACCATGCACAAAAGTTAACTCAAAATGGATCAAGGAGCTTGATATCAAATCAGAGACACGGCATCTGATACAAGAAAAAGTTGGCTACGATCTACATACTGTGAGGTTGGGCTCCCAATTCCTCAATAGGACACCCATAGCACAAGAGTTAATAACTAGAATCAACAAATGGGACTTACTCAAACTAAAAAGTTTTTTCTCAGCAAAAGAAACAATAAGAGAGGTAAATAGGGAGCCTACATCCTGGGAACAAATCTTTACTCCTCACACTTCAGATAGAGCGCTAATATCCAGAGTATACAAAGAACTCAAAAAATTAAACAATAAGAAACGAATAACCCAATCAACAAATGGGCCAAGGACCTGAACAGACAATTCTCAGAGGAGGACATACAATCAATCAATAAGTACATGAAAAAATGCTCACCATCTCTAGCAGTCAGAGAAATGCAAATCAAAACCACCCTAAGATACCATCTCACTCCAGTAAGATTGGCAGCCATTATGAAGTCAAACAACAACAAGTGCTGGCGAGGATGTGGGGAAAAGGGTACACTTGTACATTGCTGGTGGGACTGCAAATTGGTGCAGCCAATTTGGAAAGCAGTATGGAGATTTCTTGGAAAGCTGGGAATGGAGCCACCGTTTGACCCAGCTATTCCCCTTCTTGGTCTATTCCCTAAAGACCTAAAAAGAGCATGCTACAGGGACACTGCTACATCGATGTTCATAGCAGCACAATTCACAATAGCAAGACTGTGGAACCAACCTAGATGCCCTTCAATAGACGAATGGATAAAAAAAAATGTGGCATTATACACAATGGAGTATTACTCTGCATTAAAAAATGACAAAATCATAGAATTTGCAGGGAAATGGATGGCATTAGAGCAGATTATGCTAAGTGAAGCTAGCCAATCCCTAAAAAAACAAATGCCAAATGTTTTCTTTGATATAAGGAGAGTAACTAAGAACAGAGTTGGGAGGAAGAGCATGAGAAGAAGATGAACATTAAACAGGAGTGAGAGGTGTGAGGGAAAAGGAAAGAGAATGGAAATTGCAAGGAAATGGAAAGAGACCCTCATGGTTATACAAAATTACATACAAGATGAAGTGAGGGGAAAGTTGAAAAAAAAAAAAAACAAGGGGGAGAAATGAATTACAGTAGATGGGGTAGAGAGAGAAGATGGGAGGGGAGGGGATGGGGGATAGTAGAGGATAGGAAAGGCAGCAGAATACAACAGACACTAGTATAGCAATATGTAAAACAGTGGATGTGTAACCGATGTGATGCTGCAATCTGTATAGGGGGTGAAAATAGGAGTTCATAACCCACTTGAATCAAAGTGTGAAATATGATTTGTCAAGAACTATGTAATGTTTTGAACAACAAACAATAAAAATTAAAAAAAAAAAAGATTAATGTTAAGGCTTCGGTTATGTTTAGGTTTATGGTATGGGTTAGGTTTTGAGATAGGGTTAGGGCCATGGCAAGTGTTACTTTTAGGGTTAGGTCCATTGTTAGTTTTCTGGTTAGGGTTAGGGTTTTGTTTTGGGTTAAGGCTAGTGTTATCAATACTGTTAGGTATAGGATTAGGTAAGGTGTATGTTTTGAGCTATGTTTAGGGCTAGGGTTAAGTTTAGGGTTAGGGCTAGGGTTAGGGTTTAGAGGTAGGTACAGGTCTAAATTTATATTGATGGTAGGGTTAGACTTTGAGTGAAGTTTGAGACTAAGGCTAGGGTTAGGTTTAGGGCTAGGGTTAGGGTTGGGTTTCGCTTAGGGCTAGTTTTAGGCCTAGAATTCACTCTAGGTTTTGTGTTAGTTTAAAGCATAGAGTTAGAGCTATGGTTAATATAAGAGCTAGGATTATGATTAGGGCTAGTTGTAGATTTAGGGTTATGGCTATGTCTAGTGTTAGGTTTAGGTTTTTGGTTAGGGTAAGGTTTAGAGATAGATTTAGTGTTAAAGGCAGGGTCAGTGTTCAGTTTAGAGTTAGAGTTAAGGTTAAAGCCAGAATTGGGACTAGGTTTATGTCTAGGGGAGGGTTAGACATTGCGTTAAGTTAAGGGTTATTGTTAGAGCTAAGGCTAGGATTTTGTGTAGGTCTAGAGCTAGAATTAAGGCTAGATTTAGGATTAGGTTTAGGCCTAGAGCTAGTGATAGGGTCTGGTTTAGGTATAAGTTTACTGGTAGGGCTAGTGTTATGGTTTGGTCTAGCGTTAGAGTCATGTTTAGACCTAGGTTAGTGTTATGGTCAGAATAAGAGTCAGGGTTATATTTAAGGTTTGGGATAAGTTTTGAGCTAGAATGAGGGCTAGGGTTAAGACTATTAATATGGCGAGAGTTTTCATTACCCTGAGGATTAGGGATAGGTCTAGTGTTACCATTAGTGTTAGCGTTTTTCTTAGGTTTAGGGATAGGGTTAAACCTAGTGTTAGGGGTAGGGGTAGGGTTAGGTTTACTGTTAAAGCTAGGTTTAGGGCTCCAATTAGGGCTAGATTTTGTGTTAGTGTTAGGGCTAGGGTTAGGGCAACAGCTAAAGTAAGAACCAGGGTTACAATTAGGGTTAGCTTTAGAGTCAGGGTTAGGGGTAGTTCTAGTGTTAGTGTTAGATTTACAGTTAGGGTGAATTTTAGAGCTAGAGTTATATTTAGGATAAGAGTCAGGGTCAGGGTTAGCTTTAGGGTTTGAATTAAGACTCGAATTAGGGCTAGGTTTACTGTTAGGGTTTGGTTTAAGGTTAACATCATTTTTAGAGCTAGGGTGAGTGTTAGGATATGAATCAGGGTCAGTGTTAGTTTTAAGGTTATAGTGAGGACTCAATTAGGGCTAGGATTAGTTCTTATAGTAGTTTCAGGTTTGGTTTAAGTTAAGGTTTAGGGTTAGGTCTATTGCTCGAATTTTTTTTTTTTTTTAATCTAGGATTAGGGTTAGGGCTAGTTTTACAATTCGTATTAGGGTTAGGGCTAGTGTTAGTTTTAGGCTTAGACTTAGGGTTAAGGTTATATTTATAGTTGGGTTTAGATCTATGATTAGGCTAGAATTAATGATAGGGCTAGGGTTAGGGCCAGAGTTAGAGTTATGTTAAGGGATAGGGTTAGATCTAGGGATAGGGCTAGTGTGAGATTTAGAGTTAGTTATAGGGCTAAAATTAGAGTTATGAATTTGCATAGGGGTAATTAGGGCTAGGATTAGGGCTAGGGTTAGTGTTCGCTTAGGCCTAGCGATAAGAATAGGGTTAGTTTTCCCTTTCCCCTCACTTCCTCTTGTATGTACTTTTGTATAACACTGAGGGTCTCCTTCCATTTCCATGCAATTTCCCTTCTCTCTCCCTTTCCCTCCCACCTCTCATCCCTGTTTAATGTTCATCTTCTTCTCATGCTCTTCGTCCCTACTCTGTTCTTAGTTACTCTCCTTATATCAAAGAAAACATTTGGCATTTGTTTTTTAGGGATTGGCTAGTTTCACTTAGCATAATCTGCTCTAATGCCATCCATTTCCCTGCAAATTCTATGATTTTGTCATTTTTTAATGCAGAGTAATACTCCATTGTGTATAATGCCACATTTTTTTTTATCCATTCGTCTATTGAAGGGCATCTAGGTTGGTTCCACAGTCTTGCTATTGTGAATTGTGCTGCTTTGAACATCGATGTAGCAGTGTCCCTGTAGCATGCTCTTTTTAGGTCTTTAGGGAATAGACCAAGAAGGGGAATAGCTGGGTCAAACGGTGGCTCCATTCCCAGCTTTCCAAGAAATCTCCATACTGCTTTCCAAATTGGCTGCACCAATTTGCAGTCCCACCAGCAATGTACAAGTGTACCCTTTTCCCCACATCCTCGCCAGCACTTGTTGTTGTTTGACTTCATAATGGCTGCCAATCTTACTGGAGTGAGATGGTATCTTAGGGTGGTTTTGATTTGCATTTCTCTGACTGCTAGAGATGGTGAGCATTTTTTCATGTACTTATTGATTGATTGTATGTCCTCCTCTGAGAATTGTCTGTTCAGGTCCTTGGCCCATTTGTTGATTGGGTTGTTTGTTATCATATTGTCTAATTTTTTTGAGTTCTTTGTATACTCTGGATATTAGCGCTCTATCTGAAGTGTGAGGAGTAAAGATTTGTTCCCAGGTTGTAGGCTCCCTATTTACCTCTCTTATTGTTTCTTTGTCTGAGAAAATCTTTTAGTTGAGTAAGTCCCATTTGTTGATTTTAGTTATTAATTTTGTGTATGGTGTCCTATTGAGGAATTGGAGCCCAACCCCAAAGGAGTAGATCGTAGCCAACTTTTTCTGCTATCAGATGCCGTGCTATTACTTGATATCAAGCTCCTTGATCCATTTGGAATTAACTTTGTGCATGGTGAGAGAAAGAGATTCAGTTTCTTTTGTTGCATATATGGATTCAGTTTCCTAGCACCATTGTTTTGAAGATGCATCCTCCTCCATGCATTAGCCCCTTTATCAATATAAGATAGTTGTACTTTGTGGATTGGTTTGGTCCTCTCTTCGTACATTGGCCCACCACTTGTTTGATACAGTACGATGCGTTTTGTTACTATTGCTCTGTAGTATAGTTGAAGTATGGTATCGCATACCCCTGATTCACACTTCCTGCCTTTAGAGTTGTTTTGCTATTCTGGGTCTTTATTTTCCATTGAATTTCATGATGCTTTCTCGATTTCTACAAAGGAAATGGACGTTGGATTTTGATTGGTTGGCATTAAACTATAGAGAACTTTTGGTAATATCCACCATTTTGATGATGTTCGTTCTGCCTACCATGAACAGGGTATATTTTCCATCTTCTAAGATCTTCTTCTATTTCTCTCTTAGGGTTCTGTAGTTTTATGTATAGGTTTTTCACCTCTTTTGTAGGTTGATTCCCAAGTAGTTTTATATTGTATTTTTGAAGCTATTTGAAATGGAGTGGTTGTCCTGCATTTCCATTTTAGAGGATTTGTCGCTGATATACAGGAAGCCTTGATTTATGCGTGTTGATTTTATATCCTGCCTACTTTGCTCTGAATCATTTATTAGATCTGATAGTTTCTTTTGTAGACCCTTTTGGGTGGTGTGCTAGGTATAGAATCATGTCAGCTGCAAAATCGTGATAATTTTAAGTCTTCTTTTCCTATTTTTATCGCCTTTAATTTCCTTCATCAGTCTAATTGCTCTGGCCAGTGTTTCAAGAACTCTGTGAACAGAAGTGGTAGAGTTGGAATCCCTGCCTTGTTCCGATTTTAGAGGGAACATGACTCAATTTTTTCTCCAGTCGAATGATGCTAGCCTGAGGCTTAGCTAGCATTGCTTTTACAATATTGAGGTATGTTCTGTATATCCCTAGTTATCTACAGTTTGAACATAAAGGAATGCTGTTACTTTGTCGAATGCTTTTCTGCCTCTATCGAGATGATTTCATATGTTCTTCTTAAGTCTATTGATGTGGTGAATACATTTATTGATTCACTATATTGAACAGCCTTGCATCCTAGGAATCCTACTTGATCATGTGACACATTTTTTGATAGTTTTTGTATCAATTGGCCAGAATTTTATTGAGGATTTTTGCCACTAGGTTCATTAGAGATATTGGTTCTGCAGTCTTCTTCTTTGAAGTGTTTTGTCGGTTTAGGTATCAGGGTGATGTTGCGCCTCGTGGAATGAATTTGGAAGTTCCTCCCTCTTTTCTATTTCCGAAGTACTTGAAAAGTATTGGATTCGTTCCTCTGTAAAGTTTGTAAAACTATGCTGATACCCATCTGGTCTGGGCTTTTCTATTTGGTTAGTCTTTGATGGTTTTCTTCTATTTCCTCAATGGATATTGGTATGTTTAGGTTGTCTATACCCTCGACTCAACCTCGTGCAGATTCATATGACTTAAGGAAATTTATCTATGCCTTCCACTTTTTCTAATTTATTGGAGTATAGGATTCAAAATAATTTTGAGTTATGTCTTTTGTGTATTTCTGAAGTGTCGGTGTTTATTGCCTTTTCATCCGTATGCTAGTAATTTGAGTTCTCTCTCTTCTTCTCTTCACTAGCATGGCTAAGGATGCTGTCGATTTTTTTATTTTCAAAGAACCAACTTTTAGTTTTTCAATTTTTTCAATTGTTCTTTTGTTTCAAGTCATTAATTTCAGCCTCTTGATTTTAATTAGTCCTGCCTATCTACTCTTTTGCTGCTGTTTTTGCTATTCTTTTTCTAGGATTCTGAGAGAAAGTATGAGATCATTTATTGGTTGTTTTTTCTTTTTTAAGGAATGAACTCCAAGCAATGAATTTTTCCTCTTTAGAACGCATTCAAATGTGTCCAATAGGATTCCGATATGTTGTGTCTGTGTTTTCATTTATCTCTAAGAATTTTTAATTTCCTCTTGATGTCTTCTATAACCCATTGATCATTCAGTAACCTATTGTTCATTCTCCAAGTGCTGTATGCTTTTTCCTTCCTTCTTTTATCGTTGATTTTCAGTTTCATTCCATTATGATCAGATAAGATGCATGGTATTATCTCTACTCCTTTATATTGTCTAAGAGTTGCCCTGTGACATAATATATGATCTATTTTTGAGAAGGATCCATGTGCTGCTGAGAAAAAAGTGTAACTGCTTGATGTTGGGTGGTATATTCTATATATGTCAATTAAGTCTAGGTTATTAATTGTGTTATTGAGTTCTATAGTTTCCTTATTCAACTTTTGTTTGGAAGATCTGTCCAGTGGCGAGAGAGGTGTGTTGAAGTCTCCCATGATTATTGTATGGTGGTCTATTAGACTCTTGAACTTGAGAAGAGTTTGTTTGATGAACATAGCTGCACCATTGTTTGGGGCATATATATTTATGATTGTTATGTCTTGTTGGTGTATGGTTCCCTTAAGCAGTATGTAGTGTCCCTCTTTATCCCTTTTGATTAACTTTGGCTTGAAATCTATTTTATTTGATATGAGTATGGACACTCCTGCTTGTTTCCAAAGTCCATATGAGTGATATGATTTTTCCCAACCTTTCACCTTCAGCCTGTGTATGTCTTTTCCTATCAAATGCGTCTCCTGTAGGCAGCATATTGTTGGGTCTTGTTTTGCGATCCATTCTACTAGCCTGTGTCTCTTAATTGGTGAGTTTAAGCCATTAACATTTAGGGTTATTATTGAGATATGGGTTGTTCTTCCAGCCATATTTGTTTATTTATGTTACTAAACATGGTTTGTTTTCCTCTTTGATTATTCCCCCCCCTTTACTGTCCTACCTCCCACTGTTGGTTTTCATTCTAATTTTCCATTTCCTCTTCCTGTAATGTTTTGCCGAGGATGTTTTGAAGAGATGGTTTTCTAGCTGCAAATTCTTTTAACTTTTGTTTATCGTGGAAGGTTTTAATTTCATCTTCCATCCTGAAGCTTAATTTCGCTGGATACACAATTCTTGGTTGGAACCCATTTTCTTTCCGTGTTTGAAATATGTTATTCCAGGATCTTCTAGCTTTCAGAGTCTGTGTTGAAAGATCAGCTGTTATCCTGATTGGCTTACCCCTAAATGTAATCTGCTTCCTTTCTCTTGTAGCTTTTAAAATTCTCTCCTTATTCTGTATGTTGGGCATCTTCATTATAATGTGTCTAGGTGTGGATCTCTTATGATTTTGCACATTCGGCGTCCTGTAGGCTTCTAGGATTTGGGATTCTGTCTCATTCTTCAAGTCTGGGAAGTTTTCTCGTATTATTTCATTGAATAGATTGCTCATTCCTTTGGTTTGGAGTTCTATACCTTCCTGTATCCCAATGACTCTTAAGTTTGGTCTCTTAATGTTATCCCATATTTCTTGGCTGTTCTGCTCATGGTTTCTTAACAGTCTTGCTGAGCTGTCTATGTTCTTTTCAAGTTGAAATACTTTGTCTTCATTGTCTGATGTTCTATCTTCTAAGTGTTCTACTCTGCTGGTAGTATTCTCAATTGAGTTTTTAAGTTGGTTTATTGCTTCCTGCATTTCTAGGATTTCTGTTTGTTTGTTTTTTTTATAACCTCTATCTCCCTGTATAGTTGATCCTTTGCTTCCTGGATTTGTTTGTGTAATTCATTGTCGAAGTGATCTTTCATTGTCTGATTTTGCTGTCTAATGTCTTCCTTGATACTCCAGATCATCTGAAGCATATATATCCTGAATTCTTTATCTGACATTCCATCTGCTGCAGCTGTTACCTCTTCTAAAGTTGAGTTGACCTGCATTGCTTGTGGTCCTTTCTTTCCTTGTCTTTTCATACTGCTTGCGTTTCTTTCTGCTTGGTGAAACTGTTGTGTTTTTGAAAAAATTTTCCCCCTATATATTTATATTGCTCTTGTATGGTTGAAAAGTCTCCCTTGCAGGGTCGGGTGGCAGTCTGCCTACCTTGCAGGCACGGGCAGCAGCTCTGCTCTGCCACTCCTCCAATTGGTGTGAGGTGTCTACCATGCCCATGGACCCCTGGGCCTGTTCTGGCGGTCGTTCGCAGGTCTGCCTATATTGCAGGCGTGGGTAGCGGCTCTGCTCTGCCCCTACTCCAATTGGGGTGACGTGTGTATCACGCCGGCAGGCCACCAGGGTTGATCCGCCGGTCGGTCGCAGGTCTGCCTACCCTGCAGGCGCGGGCGGCGGCTCTGCTCTGCTCTGCCCTCCCTCCAATTGGTGTGACTTGTCTACCACACCCGCGGACCGCTGGGCCTGTTCCGGGCACGGGCGAAGGCTCTGCTCTGCTCCTACTCCAAATGGGGTGACGTGTCTGTCGCACCGGCAGGCCACTGGGCCTGTCCTGCTGGTCGGTCGCAGGTCTGCCCACCTTTCGGGCATGGGTGGCGGATCTGCTCTGCCCCTACTCCAATTGGGGTGACGTGTGTACCACCCTGGCAGGCAGCTGGGCCTGACTACAAGTCTGTCGCAGGTCTGCCTACCTTGCAGGCGTGGGTGTCGTCTCTGCCCTGCCCCTCCTACCATGCCCGCGGACCTCTGGGCCTGATCTGCAGGTTGGTCGCAGGTCTGCCCACCCTGCGGGAACGGGTGGCGGTTCCGCTCCACCCCCACTCCAATTGGGGTCACGTGACCACCACACAGGCGGGCTGCTGGGCCTGATCCGGGCACGGGCGAAGGCTCTGCTCTGCCCCTACTCCAGTTGGGGTGACGTGTGTACCACGCTGGCAGGCCGCTGGGCCTGATCCGCCGGTCTGTCGCAGGTCTGCTTACCTTGCAGGCACGGGCGGCGGCTCTGCCCTGCCCCTCCTACCACGCACGCGGACCGCTGGGCCTGATCTGCAGGTTGGTCGCAGGTCTGCCCACCTTGCGGGTGCAGGTAGCGCCTCCGCTCCACCCCCTCTCCAATTGGGGTCACACGACCACCACGCCGGTGAGCAGCTGGGCCTGCTCTGGGCACAGGCGGCAGCCCCGCTCCTCCCCTCTGGCTCGACGACAAAGCGAGAGAGACTCGGGTGTCTGTGACTCACCCTCCCTACCAGGAGACCAACTGTTTCTGTTGCCGCTGGTATTGATGAAGTTCTCTCCTCTGCCGCTTTCTGATGACATCAGATCTCTGCCATGTTGGTATCCTATGCGAATGGCAGCATTTCGTTCCCTTTGCCGGGTGACCAAAGCAACGGTTGAGTCCTGACCGGCCCTCACAGGCCCCGTATCAGTTCTGTTGCCACTGCCCACGAAGGCTGGGTTGGTATTTACCTCCACAGTACTCAGCAGGACCCGGACCAAGAAGCAGTTTCTGCGGGCTCCTTAGCCCTGGGCCAGAGCAGTACCAGGAGCCGGAACTCGGTCGCTCCGTGCTCGGTGTATGCTCTGATAAGAGCAGGCTCCAAGAAGCAGTTTCCGTGGGTTATTTAGCACTGAGCCTGAGTAATGTGTCTGCAAGCCGCAGGCGAATGGCAGCCTGAAATTACCTGTTCTATGGCTGAATGAGCTGCGTTCAGTCGAAAACAGGGATGGTGACGTCAGCTCTCCAAGATGGTGGCCGCTAGCCTCCTCTATGGTCTGACCGGTGTGGAGAACTGAATTGGACTGCTTCCTTCCCCCGTCTCAAACCCAGAATTCAGCACTTAGTACGGTAATTGCACAGCTGGCAGAAGCCCATGGAAACTGCAGCGCTGTATCCCTGTGTCACTATCTCCTCGTTTCCCAGCGCGCGCCGCAGACTCTAGCTGCGGGGCGATTTGCTGAATAAGCAGTGTGACCCTCCGTGCGGACAAATCTCTCGCGTTTGAGCCCCCGTAGCCGATCCTCGTGCGATGGAAATCCTTCCTCCCGGTTCCGGAGCACCCCACTATTGCTGGAAATTTCTAACAAGATAGCCTTTAGCCGTCCTGACTCGTCATTCTCCCACACTGTGATGCGGCACACGGGGGCAATGCACTCCCAGAGGGGGTAGAGAGAGAAGAGAGGAGGGGAGGGGAGGGGAGGGGAAGGGGATAGTAGTGGATAGGAAAGGCAGCAGAACACAACAGACACTAGTATGGCAATATGTAAATCAATGGATGTGTAACTGATGTGATTCTGCAATCTGTATATGGGGTAAAAATGGGAGTTCATAACCCACTTGAATCAAAGTGTGAAATATGATATATCAAGAACTATGTAATGTTTTGAACAACCAACAATAAAAAAATTTTAAAAAAGAATAGGGTTAGGTTTAAGTTTAGGATAAAGAATGGTGTTATAGCTAGGTTTAGATGTATGGTGAATGTTAGAGTTACAGTTAGGGTTCGGGTTGAGTTTAGGGTTATGATTAATGCAAGGTTTAGGGCTAGGATGAGGGCTAGTGTTTATTTTATATTCAGGGCTACGATTAGTGCTAGGGCTAATATCAGGTCTCAGGTTATGGTTAAAGATAGTTTTAGGGTTAGGCTTATGGCTACGACTAGTGAAGGGTTAGGTTTCGGGTAAGGGTCAGGTTTAGAGCTCGGGGAATTATTAGGATAAGTATTTGGCTTAGGTAAGGATTTAGGTTTATGGCTCAAATTAGCATTAAGGTTAGGGTTAGGGTATAGTTAGGGTTTGTTTTAAGGTTCAGGTTTGGTTTATGGTAATTGATACGGTTAGCGTTAGTGATAGGGTTAGTTTAGGCTTAGGGTTAGCATTAGGGTAAGGGTTATGGTTAGGGTAATTTATAGGGTAGAGGTTAGATTAGAACTAGAGTTATGGTTAGGAATATGCCTTGAGTTAGTGTTAGATTTAGTGTTAAATTTAGAGTTAGGGTTAGGGTTAGTGTTATGTTTAGCATAAAGGTTAGGTTTTGAGCTAGGATTAGGGCTAGGTTTAGGGTTAGGTTTAGCGATAAAATAATTGTAGGTTTAAGATTAGGGTTAGAGTTAGGGCTAGGGTTATCATTAATATTAGGGTTAGGGTTAAGGTAACGGATAGGGTTAGTTTAGGTTTAGATTTGGTTTAGATTTAGAATTAGTGATAATTTTAGGATTAGAGCTATGGTTATGTTTAGGATTATGGTTAGGTTTATGGTTTGATCTAGAGTTAGGGCTATGCTGAATGTTAATTTTAGGGTTATGTCTCTGGTTAGTTTTCCAGTTAGGGTTAGGTTTAACATAAGGGTTCTCACCAGGATTGTCAATAAGTTTAGGTTTAGGGTTAGGGTAATGGTTAGGTTTAGAGCTAGGTTTACTGCTTATGATTAGGGCTAGTTTTAGGGTTAGGGTTATGGCTGGGTCTAGAATTAGGTTTAGGTGTTGGTTAGTTTCAGGTTTGGAGGTAGGTTTAGTGTTAAAGGCAGGGTCAGTGTTTGGGTTAGAGGTAAAGTTAGGGTTACAGCCAGAATTAGGACTAGGTTTAAGTCTAGGGTTTGAGTTAGTGTTTGGGTGAGGTAAAGGTTTTTATTAGGGCTAGGGCTAGGATTTTGTTTAGGTCTAGAGCTAGAGTTCAGGCTAGATTTAGGATTAGGTTTAGGTCTATAGATAGTGGTAGGGTTAGGTTTAGGCATAAGGTTACAAGTAGGGCTAGTGTTAGGGTTTGGTTTAGGGTTAGGGTCAGGATAGCCCTAGGGTATATGTTATGTTCAGAATAAGGGTCAGCATTGGGGTTAGGGTTTGTGATAGTATTAGAGCTAGAATGAGATCTAGGGTTAGGGCTATTAATATGGTTAGGATTTGGTTAGCCTAAGGATTAAGGATAGGTTACAATTAGGTTTAAGGTTTTGCTCAGGGTAAGGTATAGTGTTAGGGCTAGGGTTAGGTTTATGGTTAGGGTTAAAGCTAGGTTTAGGGCTCAGATTAGGACCTGTTTTTGTGTGAGGTTTAAGGCTAGGGTTAGGGCAATGGCTAATATAAGAACTAGGGTTACAATTAGGGTTAGAGGTAGGGATAGGTCTAGTGTTAGGTTTAGGTTTAAGATTCGGGTGATATTTATAGCTAGGCTTAGTGTTAGAATATCAGTCAAGTCAGGGTTAGTTTTAGGGTTAGGGTTAGAACCCGAATTAGGGATAGGGTTACTGTTAGGGTTCAGTTTATATTTAGGGTGGTGTTTAGAGCTAGGATGAGTGTTAGAATATAATTCAGGTTCAGAGTTATTTTTAAGGTTATGATTAGGACTCGAATTAGGGCTAGGGTTAGATCTAGGTGTAGTGCTTGCATTTGTTTTAAGTTAAGGTTAGTGTTAGGCCTGTTTCTCGATTTTGTTTTAGTGTTATGGTTAGGGTTAGAGCTAGTTTTATGATTAGCTTTAGGGTTGGGGCTATGGTTATGGTTAGGTTTAGGATAAGGCTAGATTCAAGGATTGGGCTAGGTTTTGTGTTAGGTATAGGTCAAGATTTAGGGCTAGAACTAATGTCAGGTCAAGATTTATATTAAGTGATATTTTTAGGGTTACATTTATGGCTAGGTCAAATTAAAGTGTTAAGTTTAGGGAAAGGGTCAGAATAAGAGCTGGGGTATTATTAGGGTCAGAGTCAGGCTTCGGGTTTGGGTTAGGTTAAAGTTTAGGTTTAAGCCTCAAATTAGCATTAAGTTTAGAATTAGGGTAAGGTAATGGATAGTGTTAGGTTTAGGTTTCAGATTAGGTTTAAAAGAGTGATAGTTTGAGGATTAGTCTTAGGGTTAGCATTAGGGTTATGGTTATCATTAGGGTAATTTATAAGCTTAGACCTAGGGTTAGGGCTAGGTTTATGGTTAAAATGAGGGCTAGAATTAGGGTTAGGGTCAGGGTTAGGGCGAGGGTTACAGTTAGGATTAGGTTTAGGGTTTGAGCTAGGATTTTTGCTATGGCTAAGGTTTATTTAGAGTTTGGTCTAGGTTTATGGTCAGGGTTAGTGTTACAGTTAGGGCAAGAGTTATCATTAGGGTTAGGGTAATAGGTTTAGATGTCAGGTTAAAGATAGGTTCATGTTTAGGTTAGCCTTAGGTTTAGGTTTAGAATTAGGTTTAGGATTTGAGCTAGCTTTGAATTAGGGTTAGGGGTTAGGTTCACTATTAGCTCTAGGATCAGGGTCAGGGTTTGTTTTAGGGTTAGGGTACATTTACCTTTAGGTCTAGTGTTATCATTAGGGTTAAGTTTAGGGTTAGGGTAATGGGTAGGGTTCGAGCTAGGGTTTGGGCTAGGGTTAAGGTTAGGATTAGGGCTGGGGTTAGGGCTATGGTTAGGCCTTGGGTTAGTGTTAGGGTTAGGTTAAGTGTAATGGTTAGGGATTGAGCTAGGTTTAGGGCTAAGGTGAGGGTTAGGGTTACAGTCAGGGCTAGGGTAGGGTTAGGGTTAGGTTTAGGGCTAGAGTTAGCATTAGTTTTACGGTTATGGTTAGTGTAATGGATAGAGTTAGAGCTAGGCTTTGGGCTATGTTTACAGTTAGGATTAGGGCTAGAGTTAGTGAGGTTTAGAGTTTTGGCTAGGGTTATATTTAGGGTACGGTTTAGGGTTTGAGCTAGAGTTAGGGCTAGAACAAGGGTTAGGGTTAGGTTTAGGGTTAGGGCTAGTTTTAGGGTTAGGGTTATGCTTAGGGTTAGGTTTAGGCTGTAATTATGGCTAGGTTTTGTGTGAGGTTTAGGGCTTGTGTTAGGCATATGGGTAATGTAAGAGCTACAGTTATGTTTATGGCTAGATTTAGAGTTCGTCTAGTGTTAGGGTTAGTTTTTGGGTTAGGATAATGTTTAGAATTAGGGTTTTTGTTAGGGTAAGTGTCAGGGTTCAGGTTAGGTTTAGATTTAGTGTTAGTCCAGAATGAGGACTAGGGTAGGTCTATGGATAGAGTGAGTGTTTGGTTTGGTTAAGGGATATTGTTAGGGCTAAGGCTAGGGTTATGGCTACATTTAGGATTACGTTTAGGTCTATTGCTAGTGTTAGTGTTAGGTTTAGGGTTAGGGTTACTGGTAAGGCTAGTGTTATGTTTTGGATAAAATTTAGGGTCAGGTTTAAACCTAGGTTTAGTGTTAGGGTCAGAATAAGGGTCAGGGTTAGTGTTTGGGTTAAGTTTAGAGCTAGAATGAGGGCTAAGGTTAGTACTAGGAATGGAGTTAAGATTTGGGGTAGGCATAGAATTAGGGTTAGGACTAGGTTAGCTATAGGGTAAGGGTTTGACTAAGTGTAAGACATAGGGTTAGAACTAGGATTAGGACTATGGATAAGGCTAGGGTTAGGGCCAGGGTTAGGGTTAGGGTTAAAGTTAGGTTTAAGCTTGAATTATGTTTAGGTTTTGTGTTAGGTTTAGGGCTATGGCTAATTTAAGAACTGGCATTATGATTAGGGCTAGTTTTAGGGTTAGGTCTAGGGTGAGGTCTAGTGTTAGGATTAGGTTTAGGGATAGGGTGATGTGTAGAACTAGGGTTAGTGTTAAGGTCGTAGTCAGTGTTAGTATTAGTTCTAGAGTTAGGGTTAGGTCTTAATATTAGGTCTAGGGTTAGGACTAGGTGTAGGGTTAGGTTTTGGTTAAGGTTAAAGTTTAGAGTCACTGCTATGGCTCTGTTTTGCTTGAGGGCTAGGGCTAGGGTTAGGGCTAATTTTCAAATTAGCATTAGGGTTAGAGCTAGTGTTAGGGTGTGGTTTAGGCATAGGTTTAGGGTTATATTTAGAGATAGGGTTAGATCTAGGTTTAGGACTACAGTGAAGGTTAGGGCTAGGATTAGGTCTAGGGTTTGAATTATCATAAGGGATAGTGTAA
The DNA here is from genome assembly GCF_021218885.2 of Marmota monax. Classification (NCBI taxonomy): domain Eukaryota; kingdom Metazoa; phylum Chordata; class Mammalia; order Rodentia; family Sciuridae; genus Marmota; species Marmota monax. Next base: position 17,665 of record NW_026692720.1, on the reverse strand, counting down.
GAACTAGGGCTAGTGCTAGGGTGAGAGTTAGAGTTAGTCTTAGTGTTAGGTTTAGATATAGGGTTAGAATTATCTCTTAATTAGGGCTAGGATTAGAGCTAGGGTTAGTATTAAGGCTGACCTTAGGTTTATGGCTAGGCTTATGTTTATGCTTATGGACAGATATGATGTTATGGCTAGCTTTAGAACTAGGGCAAGGTTTAAAATTAAGTTTAGTTCTATGGTTAGTTAGGGTTAGGTTTAGGATTAAGGCTAAGTTTAGCGCTAGGATTCGGGCTAGAGTTTGTTCTAGTATTAGGGCTTCATTAGTGCTAGGGCTAATGTCAGGTCTAGGTTATGGTTAGAGATAGTTTTAGGGTTAAGCTTATTAGTGTTAGGATTAAATTTATGGATATGGTTAGGTTTAGGGTTCAGGTTAGTTTTATGGTAATGTACAGGTTTATGGTTAGGAATAAGTTCAGGGTTATCCTAGGGTTAGGATTAGGATTAGGGTAATGGATAGGGTTACAGCTGGGGTTAGGGCTAGGTTTATTGTTAGGATTAAGGCTAGGGTTAGGGTTAGGTTTTGGGTAATGGCAAGGGTTAGGTTTATGGTTAGGATTAGGGTAAGTGTTAGAGCTAGAATTAGGTTTTTGGTTAGGGTTAAAGTTAGTGTTAGGGCTCCGATTAGGGATAGGTTTTGGGTTAGATTAGGGCTAGATTTTGGGCTTCAGCTAATGTAAGAACTAAGGTTACGAGTAGAACTTGTTTTAGGGTTAGGGTTAGGGCTAGGTATAGGGTTAGGTTTAGGTATAGGTTTTGAGTGATGTTCAGAGCCAGGGTTAGTGTTAGGGTCAGAGTCAGGGTCAGGGTTTGTTTTAGGGTTAGGTATAGGACTCAAATTAGAGTTAGGTTTAGGGCTAGGTGTAGGTTTAGGGTTTGGTTTATGTTAAAGGTTAGGGTTAGGGCTATGGCTTGGTTGTTGATTAGGGCTAGTGCTAGGTTAAGTATAGTTTTAGGATTAGCATTATTATTTCAGCTTGTTTTAGTGAGAGGTTTAGCTTAGGGTTAGGGTTTGATTTAGAGTTAGGCTTAGATATAAGATTAGGGCTAGAGCTAGGGTTAGGGCTAATGTAAAGGCAAGTGATAGGAATATGGTAAGGGATAGTGTTAGCACTAGAAATATGACTAGGGCGAGAGTTAGAGTTAGTCTTAGGGCTAGGGTTAGGTTGGGTTTAGGGGTAAATTAGGGCTAGGATTACGTCTAGCATTTGTATTAGGGTTAGACATAGGTTTAGGTTTGGGGATAGGTTTAGGTTTAGAGGAAGGGATGGGGTTAGAGCTAGTTTTAGAGTTAGGTTGAAGGTTAGAATTTTGGTTAGTGCTAGGGTTATGGTTTGGTTTAATAATAAGGCTAGGTTTAGGGCTAGGATGTGGGCTCATGTTTGTTTTAGGGTTATGGCAAGAATTAGGGCTAGGGCTAGTATCAGGTCTAGGCTTACATTAGGGATAGATTGAGGGTTAGATTTATGGCTAGGTCTAGTGTAAGGGTTAGGTTTAGGGTAAGGGTCAGGTTTAGAGCTAGGGGTATTATTACAGTTAGAATTAGGTTTCAGGTTTGGTTTATGTTAGGGTTTAGGTTTAGACTTGAATTAGCATTAGGTTTTGGTTAGGGTAATGATAGGTTTAGGTTTAGGGTTCATGTTAGGTGTAGGGTAATTGATAGGGTTAGAGTTAGCAAAAGGGTTAGGGATAAGCCTATGGTTATGTTTGTGTTAGGATTGAAGCATGATTTGTGGTTTGGATGAGGGCTAGGTTTTGTGTTAGGGTTAGGGCAAGTTTTAGAGATAGTGATAATGTCAGGTTTAGGGTTACAGCTATGGATAGTTATATGGTTAGATTCATGGCTAGGTCTAATATTAGGTTTAGGGTAAGGGCCAGGTTAAGGGTAAGGTGTATTTTTAGGGTCAGGGTCAGGATTCAGTTTTGTGTTAGGTTAATAATTAGGATTACACCTCAAATTAGCATTAGGGTTAAAATTAGCCTTAGGTTAATGGATAGGTTTAGGTTTAGGATTTAGGTTAAGATAGGGTAATTGGTAGGGTTAGGGTTAGTGATAGGGTTAGGGTTAGGCCTAGGGTTTGCATTTGGGTTAGGGTTATATTTAGGGTAATGAATAGCATTAGAGCTAGGGTTAGGCCTAGGGTTTTGGATAGAAATAGGGCTAGAGTTAGGGTTAGGGTTAGGGCTAGGGCTATGTTTAGGTTTAGGGTACAGGATATGTTTTGAGGTAGGGTTAGAGCTAGGGTGAGTGTTAGGTTTAGGATTATGTCTAGGTTTAGATTTATGGTTAAGGTTAGGGTTAGTGTTAGGGTTAGGGCTAAGGTTATCTTTAGAGTTAGGTTAATGGATAGGGTTAGATATCAGGTTAGGATTAGGCATAGTTTTAGGTTTAGGGTTAGTGTTAGGGTTAGGGCTAAGATTATCATTAGAGTTAGGGTAATGGATAGGGTTAGATTTCAGGTTAGGGTTGGGGTAGTTTTAGGTTTAGGGTTAGTGTTAGGGTTTGGGCTAGGGTTAGTGTCAGAGTAAGGGTTAGGTTTTTATCTAGGGTTAAGGCTACAATGAGGGTTAGGTTTAGGGTTATGTGTAGTATTAGGTTTACAATTAGGATTAGAGCTAGGTTTATCATTAGGGTTAAGGTTCGGTTTAGGGTAATGGATAATTGTAGAATAGTATTAGGGCTAGTGTTAACATTATGATTAGGGCTAGGATTAGGTTTAGGTTTATGGATAGGGCTAGGGTTATGTTTAGTGTTTGATTTTGGGTTTTACCTAGGGTTAAGATTAAGGCGAGTTTTAAGGTTAGCATGAGGGTTAGGCTTAGGATAAGGAATATGTTTAGGTTAGGATTAGGGTTACACTTTGGGCTAGATTTAGGCCTAGGATTAGGGCTAGGTTTTGTGTTAGGTTTAGGGCTATGGCTAATTTAAGAACTGGCATTATGATTAGGGCTAGTTTTAGGGTTAGGTCTAGGGTGAGGTCTAGTGTTAGGATTAGGTTTAGGGATAGGATGATGTGTACAACTAGGGTTAGTGTTAAGGTCGTAGTCAGTTGTTAGTATTAGTTCTAGAGTTAGGGTTAGGTCTTAATATTAGGTCTAGGGTTAGGACTAGGTGTAGGGTTAGGTTTTGGTTAAGGTTAAGGTTTAGAGTCACTGCTATGGCTCTGTTTTGCTTGAGGGCTAGGGCTAGGGTTAGGGCTAATTTTCAAATTAGCATTAGGGTTAGAGCTAGTGTTAGGGTGTGGTTTAGGCGTAGGTTTAGGGTTATATTTAGAGATAGGGTTAGATCTAGGTTTAGGACTACAGTGAAGGTTAGGGCTAGGGTTAGGTCTAGGGTTTGAATTATCATAAGGGATAGTGTAAGAAGTAGGGCTAGTGCTAGGGCGAGAGTTAGAGTTAGTCTTAGTGTTAGGTTTAGATATAGGGTTAGAATTATGGCTTCATTAGGGCTAGGATTAGAGCTAGGGTTAGTATTAAGGCTGAGCCTAGGTTTATGGCTAGGCTTATGGTTATGCTTATGGATAGATATGATGTTATGGCTAGCTTTAGAACTAGGGCAAGGGTTAAAATTAAGTTTAGTTCTATGGTTAGTTAGGGTTAGGTTTAGGATTAAGGCTAAGATTAGCGCTAGGATTCGGGCTAGAGTTTGTTCTAGTATTAGGGCTTCATTAGTGCTAGGGCTAATGTCAGGTCTAGGTTATGGTTAGAGATAGTTTTAGGGTTAAGCTTATTAGTGTTAGGATTAAATTTATGGATATGGTTAGGTTTAGGGTTCAGGTTAGTTTTATGGTAATGTACAGGTTTATGGTTAGGAATAAGTTCAGGGTTATCCTAGGGTTAGGATTAGGATTAGGGTAATGGATAGGGTTACAGCTGGGGTTAGGGCTAGATTTATTGTTAGGATTAAGGCTAGGGTTAGGGTTAAGTTTTGGGTAATGGCAAGGGTTAGGGTTATGGTTAGGATTAGGGTAAGTGTTAGAGCTAGAATTAGGTTTTTGGTTAGGGTTAAAGTTAGTGTTAGGGCTCCGATTAGGGATAGGTTTTGGGTTAGATTAGGGCTAGATTTTGGGCTTCAGCTAATGTAAGAACTAAGGGTACGAGTAGAACTTGTTTTAGGGTTAGGGTTAGGGCTAGGTATAGGGTTAGGTTTAGGTATAGGTTTTGAGTGATGTTCAGAGCCAGGGTTAGTGTTAGGGTCAGAGTCAGGGTCAGGGTTTGTTTTAGGGTTAGGTATAGGACTCAAATTAGAGTTAGGTTTAGGGCTAGGTGTAGGTTTAGGTTTTGGTTTATGTTAAAGGTTAGGGTTAGGGCTATGGCTTGGTTGTTGATTAGGGCTAGTGCTAGGTTAAGTATAGTTTTAGGGTTAGCATTATTATTTCAGCTTGTTTTAGTGAGAGGTTTAGCTTAGGGTTAGGGTTTGATTTAGAGTTAGGCTTAGATATAAGATTAGGGCTAGAGCTAGGGTTAGGGCTAATGTAAAGGCAAGTGATAGGAATATGGTAAGGGATAGTGTTAGCACTAGAAATATGACTAGGGCGAGAGTTAGAGTTAGTCTTAGGGCTAGGGTTAGGTTGGGTTTAGGGGTAAATTAGGGCTAGGATTACGTCTAGCATTTGTATTAGGGTTAGACATAGGTTTAGGTTTGGAGATAGGTTTAGGTTTAGAGGAAGGGATGGGGTTAGAGCTAGTTTTAGAGTTAGGTTGAAGGTTAGAATTTTGGTTAGGGCTAGGGTTATGGTTTGGTTTAATAATAAGGCTAGGTTTAGGGCTAGGATGTGGGCTCAGGTTTGTTTTAGGGTTATGGCAAGAATTAGGGCTAGGGCTAGTATCAGGTCTAGGCTTACAATAGGGATAGATTGAGGGTTAGATTTATGGCTAGGTCTAGTGTAAGGGTTAGGTTTAGGGTAAGGGTCAGGTTTAGAGCTAGGGGTATTATTACAGTTAGAATTAGGTTTCAGGTTTGGTTTATGTTAGGGTTTAGGTTTAGACTTGAATTAGCATTAGGGTTTGGTTAGGGTAATGATAGGTTTAGGTTTAGGGTTCATGTTAGGTGTAGGGTAATTGATAGGGTTAGAGTTAGCAAAAGGGTTAGGGATAGGTCTATGGTTATTTTTGTGTTAGTATTGAAGCTTGATTTGTGGTTTGGATGAGGGCTAGGTTTTGTGTTAGGGTTAGGGCAAGTTTTAGAGATAGTGATAATGTCAGGTTTAGGGTTACAGCTATGGATAGTTATATGGTTAGATTCATGGCTAGGTCTAATATTAGGTTTAGGGTAAGGGCCATGTTAAGGGTAAGGTGTATTTTTAGGGTCAGGGTCAGGATTCAGTTTTGTGTTAGGTTAATAATTAGGATTATGCCTCAAATTAGCATTAGGGTTAAAATTAGCCTTAGGTTAATGGATAGGTTTAGGTTTAGGATTTAGGTTAAGATAGGGTAATTGGTAGGGTTAGGGTTAGTGATAGGGTTAGGGTTAGGCCTATGGTTTTGGATAGAATTAGGGCTAGATTTAGGGTTAGGGTTAGGGCTAGGGCTATGTTTAGGTTTAGGGTACAGGATATGTTTTGAGGTAGGGTTAGAGCTAGGGTGAGTGTTAGGTTTAGGATTATGTCTACGGTTAGATTTATGGTTAATGTTAGGGTTAGTGTTAGGGTTAGAGCTAAGGTTATCTTTAGAGTTAGGTTAATGGATAGGGTTAGATATCAGGTTAGGATTAGGCATAGTTTTAGGTTTAGGGTTAGTGTTAGGGTTAGGGCTAAGATTATCATTAGAGTTAGGGTAATGGATAGGGTTAGATTTCAGGTTAGGGTTTGTGTAGTTTTAGGTTTAGGGTTAGTGTTAGGGTTTGGGCTAGGGTTAGTGTCAGAGTAAGGGTTAGGTTTTTATCTAGTGTTAAGGCTACAATGAGGATTAGGTTTAGGGTTATGTGTAGTATTAGGTTTACAATTAGGATTAAAGCTAGGTTTATCATTAGGGTTAAGGTTCGGTTTAGGGTAATGGAAAATTTTAGAATAGTATTAGGGCTAGTGTTAACATTATGATTAGGGCTAGGATTAGGTATAGGTTTATGGATAGGGCTAGGGTTATGTTTAGGGTTCGATTTTGGGTTTTACCTAGGGTTAAGTCTAAGGCGAGTTTTAAGGTTAGCATGAGGGTTAGGCTTAGGATAAGGGATAAGGTTAGGTTAGTGTTACGGTTACACTTTGGGCTAGATTTAGGCCTAGGATTAGGGCTAGGTTTTGTGTTAGGTTTAGAGCTAGTTTTAGTGCTATGGTAAAGTAAGGGTTATGTTTACCATTATGGCTAGGCCTAATGGTAGGTATAGGTTTCGGTTAGCGTCAGTTTTATAGCTAGGGTTAGTGTTAGTGTCAGGGTCTGTCTTTGGATAATGGTGAGGGTTAGGGCCAGAGCCAGAATTAGGATTGGTTAGGTCTAGAGGTAAGGTTGGTGTTTGGCTTAGGTTAAGTGTTATCATTAGAGCTAGGGCTATGTTTTTGTTTTGGTCTTTGCTAAAGATATGTCTGGATTTAGGATTAGATTTAATCTAGGTCTAGTATTAGGGTTACGTTTAGATATAGGGTTATGGGTAGGGCTAGTGTTAGAGTTTGCTTTAGATTGAGCGTCAGAATAAGGGTCAGGGATAGGGTTAGAATTTGGGTTATGGTTATAACAAGAATGAGTGCTAGGGTTAGGTCAAGTAATAGGTTTAAATTTTGGGTTAGACTAAGGATTAGTTTTAGGACTAGGGTTAGCATTAGGGTTGGGGTTTGGCTAGGGTAAAGATAAGGTTAGAGCTAAATTAGAGCTAGGGTTCGGGTTAGGTTTAGGGCTAGTGTTAGGGTTAGGGTTAAGGTGAAAGCTAGGGTTAGGTCTCAGATTTGGGCTAGGTTTTGGTTAGCATTAGTTTTAAGATTATCGTTAGTGTATGATCTAGGGTTTTGATTAGAACTAATTTTAGAATTAGGGTTAGGACTAGGTCACGTGTTAGAGTAAGTTTTAGGTTTAGGGTGATGTTTAGAGGTAGGGTTAGTGTTAATGTCAGAGAAAGCTTCAAAAGTAGTTTTAGGGTTAAGATTATGACTAGAATTAGGGCTAGGCTTAGGGCTAGAGGTAAATTAGGCTTTGGTTTAGGTACAAGTTTAGGGTTAGTGTTATTGTTCAGTTTTGTTTTAGGGCTAAGCCTTTGATTAGGGCTTGTTTTAGGATTAGCGTTAGGGTAAGGACTAGTGTTAGGGTGAGGTTTAGGTGTAGAATTAGGGTTAGATTTAGTGTTAGGTTTAGATCTAGGGTTAGGGCAAGGTTTAAGGTCAGGGCTAGTGTTATTCTAGACTATGGCTAGGAATAAGGTTACAGTAAGTGATAGGGTTAGAATTAGGGCTAGGGCTAGGGCGGAGTAGTCTTGAAGCTAGGATTAGGATTAGGTTTAGCATTCGTGGGAGTGTTAGTGTTCGGGTTAGTCCTAGAGTTAAGGTTAGGGCTAGAGTTAGTGTTAGGGTTAGGGTTTGGGTTAGGTTTACGGTAAGCAATGGGGTTATAACTAGGTTTAGGGATAGGGAATATGTTAGAATTAGGGTTAGGGTTATGATTAAGGCTAGGTTTTGGTCTAGGATGAGAGCTAGTGTTCGTGTTAGGGTTAGGGCTAGGATTAGGGCTAGGGCTAATGTCAGGTCTAGGGTTACATATAGGAATATGTTTTTGGTTATGTTTATGGTTAGGTCTAGTGTAAGGGTTAGATTTAGAGTAAGGGTCAAGTTTAGTGCTTTGCGTATTATTAGGGTCAGTGTACAGCTTATTGTTTGGTTTAGGTTAAGGTTTAGGTTTACGGCTCGAATTAGCATTAGTGTTAGAGTTAGGGTTAGGATAATGAATAGGCTTAGGATTAGGGTTCAGGTTAGTTTTAGGGCAATGGATAGGTTTAGGGATTGTGATAGGCTTAGGGTTAAGCCTAGGCTTAATATTAGGGTTAGGATTATAGTTAGGGTAATGGATAGAATTAGAACTAGGGTTAGGTCTTCGGTTATGGTTAGGATTAGGGCTAGGGTTAGGGTAGTGGATATAATTAGAGCTATGGTTAGGTCTATGGTTAAGGTTAGGATTAGGGCTAGTGTTAGGTTAGGGTTTGGGATAGGACTTGGGTTATGTTAAGGGTAAAGTTTAGGCTTTGAGCTAGGGTTAGGTCTAAAGCAAGGCTTAGGGTTAGGGTTAGGGCTAGAGTTAGATTTAGGGTTATGCTTAGGGCTATGTTCAGGCCTAGGATTAGGGCTAGATTTTGTGCTAGTTTAGGCCTAGGGTTAGGGCCATGGGTACTGTAAGACATAGGGTTATGATTAGGGGTAGTTTTAGGGTTAGGGTTATGGCTAGGTGTAGTGTTAGGTCTATGTTTTGGGTGAGTGTCAGGTTTAAAGCTAGGTTCAGTGTTAGAATCAGGGTCAGTTTTTGGGATAAGGTTAGGGTTAGAGTTAGAGCCAGAATTAGCACTAGGTTTAGGTGTAGGAGTAGGGTAAGTATTTGGTTTATGTTAAGAATTATTGTAGGGCTAGTGCTAGGTTTTTGTTTAAGTCTAGGGCTAGAGTTATAGCTATATTTAGGGTTAGCTTTGGGTCTAGGTCTTGTGTTAGGCTTAGGTATAGGTATAGGTTTACCAGTAGGGCTAGTGTTAGGATTTGGTTTAGGGTTAGGGTCAGGTTTAGACCTAGGGTTACTCTTAGGGTCAGATGAGGGTCAGGGTTAGGTTTAGAGGTAGAATGAGGGCTAGGGTTAAGACTAGTAATATAGTTAGAGTTTAAGTTAGGCTAAGGATTAGGATTAGAACTCAGATTAGCCTTTGGGTTAGGGTTTGGCTTAGTGTAAGTAATAGGGTTAGAGTTAGGGATAGGGCTAGTTTTAGGGTTAGAGTTAGGGCTAGTATTAGGGTTAAACCTAGGGTTAGGGCTCGGATTAGGGGTAGAATTTGTGTTAGGGTTAGGGCTATGGATAGGACAATGACTAATGTATGAACTAGGGTTTTGATTAAGGCTAGTTTTAGGATTAGGTTAAGTCTAGATGTAGTGTTATTAATGTTATTAATGTAAGGGTGATTTTTAGAGCTAGGATTAGTGTTTCGGTCAGTGTCAGAGTCAGGGTTAGTTTTAGACTTAGTTTTAGGGCTATTTGTAGGGTTAGCGTTTGATTTAGGTTAAGGGTTAGGATTAGGGCTATGGCTTGGTTTTGGTTTATGGCTAGTGCTATGGATAGGGCCAGTTTTACGATTAGCATTATGGATATGGGTAGTGTTAGGGTTTGTTTTAGGCTTATTGTTAAAGTTAAATTTAGAGTTAGGTTTAGATTTAGACTTAGGCTTAGATCTAGGGTTAGGAATAAGGCTAAGGGTAGAACTAGGACTAGGGCTAGGGCAAGAGTTAGAGTTAGTCTTATGGCTAGGTTTAGGGTTAGGATAGGATTAAATAAAGGCTAGGATTAGCATTAGGCTTTGGGTTAGGCCTAGGTTTAGGGCAAGGGTTAGAGTTAGGTTCTGTGTTAGGGTTAGGGCTAGGTTTAGGGCAATGGTTAATGTAAGAACTAGGGTTACCATTAGGGTTAGTTTTAGTGTTAGGATATGTGTTAGATTTAGTGTTAGGGTTAGGTTTAAGGTTAGGGTGATATGTTTAGCTAGGTTTTATGTTAGGATCGGAGTCAGGGTCAGGTGGAGTGTTAGGGTTAGTGATAGGACTCGAATTAGGGCTAGGGTTACTTTTAGGGTTCAGTTTAAGGTGAGGGTGGTGTTTAGAGCTAGGGTGAGTGTTAGGATATAAGTCAAGGTCAGGGTTGGTTTTAAGGTTAGGGTTAGGACTCGAATTAGGGCTAGGGTTAGGTCTAGTTGTAGTGTTAGGGTTTGGTTTAAGTTATGGTTTAGGGTTAATGCTAAAACTTGGTTTTGTTTTAGTCCTAGGGTTAGATTAAGGCTAATGTTAGTGTTAGGCTTAGGCTTAGTGATTGGGTTAGGGTTAAATTTGGATATAGGGTTAGATCTAGAGCTAGGGACAGAACTAAGGATAGGACAAGTGTTATGGCTAGGTTTAGGGATATGGTAAAGGATAGGGTTAGAACTAGGGCTAGGGCTAGGGTGAGAGTTAGTCTTAGGCCTAGGGTTAGGGTTAGGGTTAGAGATAGGGCTCAATTAGGGCTAGGATTAGGGCTAGGTTTAGTGTTTAGTTTAAGCCTAGGGTTAGGCTTTAGAGTTTAGGTTTAGAATTAGGCCAAATTTGGGTAAGGGATGGCTTTTTAGCTATGTTTAGAGGTAGGGTGAAGATTATAATTAGGATTAGGACTATGATTATTGTTAGCATTATGATAAAGGCTAGGTTTATGGCTAGGATGAGGGCTAGGGTACTTTTTTTAGGGTTAGGGCTACGATTAGTGCTAGGGCTAATTTCAGGTCCAGAATTATGGTTAAAGATAGTTTTAGGGTTAGGATTATGGGTACGACTATTTGAAGGGTTAGGTTTAGGGTTAGTGTCAGGTTTAGAGCTAGGGGTATTATTAGGGTCAAGTTCTGAGTTAGGGTTTGGGATAGGTTAAGGTTTAAATTTAGGGCTCAAATTAGCATTAGGGTTATGGTTATGGTTATGGTTATGGTAATGGATAGAGTTAGAAATCAGTTCAGGGCTAGGGTCATGGTTATGATTAGGGCTAGGTTTGGGTTAAGTTAGTGCTAGGGTTAGGGTTATGGCTAATGTAAGTACTAGGGTCATGATTATGGCTAACTTTAGTGTTTTAGGGCTAGGTTTAGTGTTAGGTTTATGGTTAGAATTAGGGTGATGTTTAGACCACGGGTTAGTGTTATAGTCAGAGTAAGGGTCAGGGTTAGCTTTAGGGTTTGGCTTAAAACTCGAATTAAGGCAGGGGTTAGGGCTAGGTGTAGGGTTAGTGTTTGGTCTAGGTTAAGGGTTAGGGTTAGAGCTTTGGATCAGTTTAGTTTTAGGGCTAGGGTTAGGGTTAGGGCAAATTTTAGGATTAGTGTTAGGGTTAGGGCTAGTCTTAGAATTAGGCTTAGGCTTCGGTTTAGGGTTAAATTAAGAGTTAGGTTTTTATCTAAGGTTAGTGCTAGGGCTAAGGATAGGGCAAGGGTTAGGACTAGGATTTGGCATAGGGTTAGTTTTATGGGAAGGGAGAGGATTAGAATGAGTGATAGGGCCATTGTGAGAGTTAGAGTTATTCTTAGGGCTAGGATAAAGGTTAGGGTTAGGGATAGGGCTAAATTACGGCTAAGGTTATAGTTAAGGCTAGGGTTAGAGCTAGTTTTAGAATTAGTATCAGTGTTTGGGTTAGTTTTAGGCTTAGGCATCGAGTTAGGGTTAGATTTAAAGTTAGTTTTCAATCTAGTGTTAAAGCTAAAGGTAAGTATAGGGCAATTGTGACAACAAGGGTTAGGGTTAGGATTAGGGTTACGTTTAGGGTAAGGGATGTGATTTTGGCTAGGTTTGGGGCTAGGGCAAGGGTTAGTATTAGGGTTAGGGCAGAGTTAGTGTTAGGGTTATGATTAAGGCTAAGTTTATGGATAGGATAATGTTTAGGGTTTGTGTTAGCATTAGGGATATTATTAGGGCTAGGGCTAATGTCAGTTCTAGGGTTATAGTTAGGGCTAGATTTAGTGTTAGGTTTATGGCTTGGTCCAGTATAAGGATTAGGTTTAGGGTAAGATTCAGGTTTATATCAAGGGTTATATTTAGGGTCAGGGTCAGGTTTAGGGTTTGGGTTATGTTAGGGTTTCAGTTTAAGGTAATGACAGGGTTAGTTTTAGGGTTTAGGTTTGGTTTAGTGTAATGGATAGGGTTAAGTTTAGGCCTAGGGTTAGCTTAAGATTAGGGTTACTGATAGGGTAATGGATAGATTTAGACCTAAGTTTAGAGCTAGGGTTATGTATAGGATTAAGGCTAGTTTGGGGTTAGGGTTAGGTTTAAGTTTAGGGTTAAAGCTAGGTTTAGGACTCGGATTAAGGCTAGGTTTTCGGTTAGGTTAGGGCTAGTGTTAAGGCTATGGCTAATCTATGAAGTAGGGTTATGATTAGCACTAGTTATAGGGTTAGGTTAGGGCTAGGTGTAGTGTTAGGTTGAAGTTTACGGTGATGATGATGTTTAGAGCCAGGGTTAGTGTTAGGGTCAGAGTCAGGGTCAGGGTTATTTTTCGTGTTAGGGTTAGGACTAGAATTAGAATATGGTTAGGGCTAGGTGTAGGGTTAGAGTTTGGTTTAGGTTAAGGGTTAGGGTTATGGCTATGACTCGGTTTGTTTTAGGGCTAGAGCTAGGATTAGAGCTAGTTTTAGGATTAGATTTAGCATTAGTGCTAGTGTTAGGTTTAGGTTTAGGCATAGGGTTCAGGTTAGATTTAGAGTTAGGGTTAAATCTAGGATTATGACCAGGGCTATGAATAGGGCTAGGGTTACACCAAGGATTAGGGTAGTATTAGGATTCTAATAAGGGATAGATTTAGAACTAGGGTTAGGTTTAGGGTGAGAATTAGAGTTAGTCTTTGGTCTAGAGTTAGGGTTAGGATTAGAGATAGGGCTAAATAAGGGCTAAGATTAGGGCTAGAGTTAGTGTTAGGTTTAGGCCTAGGGTGTGGGTTAGGGATAAAATTAAGGCTATGTTCAGGGCTAGATAAGGGTTAGGGTTTGTGTTAGGGTTAGGGACAGGATTAAGGCTAGGCTTAATATCAGGTCTAGGTTTAAGGTTAGGAATAGTATTAGAGTTAGGTTTATGGCTAGGTATAGTATAAGGGTTAGGTAGGGTAAGAGTCAGGTTTATAGCTAGGGGAATTATTAGGGTCATGCTCAGTTTTAGGGTTTGGTTTAGGTTTGAGGTTAGGTTAGGGCTCGAATTAGCATTAGGGTTATGATTACCATAATGATTGGGTTAGGTTTAGGGTTCAGAGTAGCTTTAGGGTAATTGCTAGTTTTGGGGAAAGTGATAGGTTTAGGGTTAAGCCTAGGGGTAGCATTATGGTAAGGGTTATTTTTATGGTAATGGATACAGTTAGAACTAAGTTTAGGGCTAGGGTTATGGTTAGGATTACGTTTGTTTTAGGGTTAAGGTGACTGTCAGAACTAGGATTAGGTTTAGGATTTTGTTTAGTGTAAGGGTTTGGTTCTGAGGTATGATTACGGCTAGGCTGAGAGTTAAGTTCAGAGTTAGGTCTAGGGATAGGAGTATGGTAAATTTTGGGTTAGGGTTGGTGTTAGGTTTAGACCTAGTTTTAGTGTTAGGGTCAGAATAAGTGTCAGGGTTAGGGTTAGCGTTTGAGATAGTGTTAGAGCTAAAATGAAGGCTAGGGTTAGGACTATTAATAGGGTTAGGATTTTGGTTAGTCTGAGGACTATGGATAAGTCTAGGGTTACTCTTAGGTTTAGGATTTCACTTAGGGTAAGGGATTGATTTATTCTAGAATTAGGGCTAAGGTTAGGGTTAGAGTTAGAGTTAAAGCTAGGTTTAGGGCTCAGTTTAGGGCTAGATATGCATTAGGGTTAGGGCTAGGATTAGGGCAATGGCTAATGTAAGAACTAGGGTTTCCATTAGGGTTAGTTTTAGGGTTAGGGTTAGGTGTAGTTTGAGTGTTAGTGTTAGGTTTAAGGTTAAGGTGATATTTATAGCTACGGTTCTTGTTAGGATAGAAGTCAGGGTCAGGGTTAGTTTTAGGGTTAGTGTTAAGAGTCGAATTAGGGCTATTGTTAATGTCAGTGTTCGGTTTGAGTTTAGGGCAGTGTATATAACTAGGGTGAGTGGATCAAGATTATTTTTAAAGTGAGGCTTAATTCTCGAATTAGGGCTAGGTTTAGATCTAGGTGAAGTGTTAGTGTTTGGTTTACACTTATAATAGCCCAACCCTAAGACTAATCATAAAACTAGCCCTAACCCTACCTCTAGCCATAAAACAAAACCAAGTCATAGCCCTAACCTTAACCCTTAACCAAAAACAAATCATAACCCTACACCTAGCCCTAACCCTATCACTAATTATAGTCTAACCCTAACCCGAAAACTAACCCCGACCCTGACACTGACCCTAACACTAACCCTGGCTCTAAACATCATCATCACCATAAACTTAACCTTAACACTAGACCTAGATCTAACTCTAAACCTATAACTAGCTGTAGTCATAAACCTAATTCATACATTAGTGGTAGCCTTAACTCTAACCCTAACCTAACCCAAAACCTAGCCTTAATCTTAGTCCTAAATCTAACTATAACCCTAAACATAAACCTAACCCTAACCCAAACATTAGCCCTAATCTTATACATAACACTAGCCCTAACCTTAAGGCTAACCCTATACATTACCCTAACAATAACCCTAACCCTTCTGATAACACTAGGCCTAACCCTAACCATATACATTACACTAACCCTAAATCTAACACTAATTCGAGCCCTGCACCTAATCACTAACTTAACCCAAACCCTAATCCTGACCCTGATTCTAAAAATAACCCTAGATCTAAATCTGACCCTAACCAAAACCTAACCCTTACACTGGAGCAAGCCATAAACCTAACACTAAATCTATCCCTAACTGTAAACCAAGACCTGACATTAGCCATAGCCCTAATACTATCCCTAACCCTAAAACAAATCCTAGTCTTCATCGTAGCCCTAAACATAGCCTTAATCATACCCTAACTCTAACCCTATTTTTAACCCTAATACTAACCCTTGCCCTTGCTCTAAGTCTAGCTATAACCACATCCCTTAGCCTAAATTAAACCCTAACTCTAACCCTAACCCTAGTGGCAACCCTTGCCTTATCCTTAGCCCTAGCACTAACCCTAGATCAAAATCTAATTCTAAATCTAACCCTAACTCGATGCCTAAGCCTAATCTTAAAACTAGCCCTAACCCTAGCCCTAACATAACCCTAGCCGTAATTTTGCCCTATTCGTAAACCTAACCCTAACCTTAGCCCTAAGACTAACTCTCTGATACTAGCCCTATCACTCATTCTAACCCTATCCCTTACCATAAACCTAACCCTAGCCCTAACCCTAGTGCTAATCCTTTCCCAATACTTATCCCTAGCACTAAACTTAGGCAAAACTTACCTCTAAAACAAGCCTTAACCCGAAGCCTAAGTCTAAACCTAACACTAGCCCAAACCATAACACTAATCCTAAAATGAGCCCTAACGCTAGCCCTAGCCCTAAAACAAAACTGAGCCATAGTTCTAACCCTAAACATTAACCTAAACCAAACCCTACAGTTACAACTAGACCTAAACCTAGACTTATTTGAGTTGGAATCCAAATCCTAAAACTAACCCTGACCCTGACACTGACCCTAACACTTCTAGCTCTAAACACCACCATATCTGTAAACCTAACCCTAACAGTAAAGCTAGCACTCAAACCCTAAAACTAGCCCTAAACTTAAACCTAGTACTTACATTAGCTCTAACCCTAACCCTAGCTCCAACATACCACAAACCTAGCCATAATCAGAGACCTAACCCTAGCTTTAAACCTAAACTAACCCTAACACTAGTCCTAATTGTAACCATAACTTTAGCCTTAAACTGATCTCTAACTCTATCCATTAACATAATGATAACCCAAACCTTAATGATAACCCTAAGCACAAATCTAACCCTATCCCGATTCGTAAATTTTCCATTAGCTTAAACCTAACCTGAATCCTATAAATAACCCTATCATTACCATAATGCTAATCCTAAAACTAATTCAAGCCCAAATTCAAAACTTAACCTATCTCAAACCTTAACTCAGACCTTGACCCTAATAATACCCCTAGCTCTAAACTTGACCATAACCCAACACCTAAACCTTAGCCTAGACTTAGTCATAAACCTAAACATAAAACTAACTTTAACCATAATTCTGGACCTGAAATTAGCCCTAGCCCTAATCCTAGACCTAACCCTATAAACACACCTAGCCCTCTATCTTGTCCTAAACCTAGCCTTAAAAATAACCCTATTTCTAGCCCTATACCTAACCCTAATTCTAACCCTCACCCTACCTCTAAATCTACCTATAATGTCAACTCTTACCCTAAATTTAAACCTAACCCTAACCCTAACCATAGGCTTAACCTAAACACAAAACCTAGCCCTAATCCTAGCCCTAATTTAGCTCTATCTCTAACCCTATCCTAACCCTAGCCCTAAGACTAACTCTAACTCTTGCCATAGCCCTAGCCCTAGTTCTATCAATATCTGCTACCATAAACCTAACACTAGCCCTAACACTTGCCCGAAAGTTAGTCCCACCCTAATCATAAATCTAAATCTAACCTTAAACCTAAGCCTAAGCCTAACACTAACACTAGCTCTAACGCTAATGATAATAGTAAAACTAACCCTAACCCAATCCTAGCAGTAAACCAAAACCGAGCAATAGCCCTAACCCTAAACCTTAACTTAAACCAAAAACTAACACTACACTTAGACATAAACCTAGCCCTAATTCGAGTCCTAAGCCTGACCTTAAAACTAACCCTGACATTGACTCATATTCTAACACTCACCCTATATCTAAACACTGCCTTAAACTCAAACCAAACACTAACATTAACAATAGCCCTAATTCGAGTCGTAACACTAACCCTAAAAATAACCCTGACCCTGACTCCTATCCTAACAAGAACCGTAACTATAAATATCACCTTAACCTTAAACCTAACACTAGCACTCAAACTACCCCTAATCCTAACCCTAAAACTAACCCTAACTGTAACCCTAGTTCTTACATTAGTCGTTGCCCTAATCCTAGCCGTAACCCTAACACAAATCTAGCCCTAAACCGAGCCATAAACCTAGATTTAACTCTAACTCTAACACTCACCATAGCCCTTACCCTAGATCTAAATCAATCCCTTACCCTAAGCAAAATCCTAAACTGAAGAGTAACCCTAGACCTATCTCTAGTCTTTAGACTAACCAAAACCCTAACCCTATTAATAGTCCTAACCCTAGCCTTCGTTTTAGCTCTAACACTATCCCAAACACTAACCCTAACCCTGATCCTTATTCTGACCCTAACACTAATCCTACATTTAACCCTAACACCAACCCTAACCCAAAATTTACCATAATCCTATCCCTAGACCTAATTCTAAACCTAACTCTCAGCCTAGCCCTAACCATAGCTCAGAACCTAACCCTTATGCTAAACAAAACCTAAACCTAATCCTAGTTCTAAACCTCACTTTAATCCTAACACAAGACCTAATTTTAACCATAAACCTATCCGTAACCTTAACTCTAACTGTATCCATTACCCTAAACTTAACCCTTACCATAAATCTAACCCTAGGCTTAATCCTAACCCTATCGCTTTCCACAAACCTATCAATTAGCCTATCCAACCCTGAACCTTAAACCTAATCCAATTATTACACTAACCCTAACCCGAATGCTAATTCAAGCCCTAACCCTAACCTCAAATGTAAACCAAACCCTAATACTAAATGTCCCTAATATTTCCCCTAGCTATAAACCTGACTCTTACCTTACCTAACCCTTACACTAGACCTAGCCATAAAACTAACCCTAAAACTATTCCTAATCTTAACCCTAGACATGATATTAACCCTAGCCATAATCCTAGCCCTAACCCTAAAACAAACCCTAGCCCT
>NW_026692719.1:0-3528 GCF_021218885.2 Marmota monax | reverse complement strand
TGCCGCAGTCTGGCTGGGCACAAATGCCGCAGTCTGGCTGGGCACACAATCACGAGCCACCACACAGCTTGTAGATTCAAACAGCAACTCTTTATTCCCGAACTCACACCAGCCGTCTACAATCACGTTCTGGGGAAATCCACGTTCTCTTCCCAAATCCACGTTCTCTCCCAAATTCACCTCCACTGGGCTTCTATCTCCCAAAATATACTGTCTGAATCCCGTGAGAACTCAAGGGGAACTCAGGCAGCAGGATACGCCCTATTCCCAGCAGGAATAATCTTAAACCTTAAACCTGGAACCTAAACTGGGAACGCCCTAAACACGATTATCTTAAAACCGGGAACACCCTAATCTGCCTTGGTCCTTGAGCAAGGTCACGTACATTCAATGTCACTGCAACATGGGGTACGCTGGCAAGGAAATTGTCATACCTACTTGGCTAATGGCTCCCAGCATCTCCCCCCTTCTGATTAATTAAACAACAAGCAATGTGGCTTAAGGACCGTGCCTGGTAGGTTGTCCAATTCAACATATGGTTCTTACCCGTCATCGGAAAACTGACCTTTAGGCGTCAGCCTCCTGTCTTAGGTTGATACCACTGCAATTGAATCATACCCGTCACTGACTACCGGTCCAGCATACAGCCATACTTGTGGATAGGTCTATGCACCAGTGGGGGGGTGAGGTTCTTTGCCTCACCTCTGTTGGCCCCCAAATTTGGCCTCGGTGCCAGTGGGGGAGTGAGGTTAATGTGGCTTATGGACCGTGCCTGGTAGGTTGTCCAATTCAACATATGGTTCTTACCCGTCATCGGAAAACTGACCTTTAGGCGTCAGCCTCCTGTCTTAGGTTGATACCACTGCAATTGGATCATACCCGTCACTGACTACCGGTCCAGCATAAGCCATTGGCCCCCAAATTTTAGACCATCACTAGCAGAAGGGAGGAGGATACAGAAATGCCACGACACCAAGCCAATTGACGGCTCCTTGGGAAAAATTGCATCACTGGTGACACCATCAGCAAAGATATGTCAGCACTACCACAATTAACATGGGTGTGCTGGCAAGGAAATAAAAATTGCATCACTGGTTAATCACTGTCGCAGATGTAAGAATGGCCAAGCTGGAGTTCTGGATATCAGCTGTTATGGATTTGAGTCAAATCATCTTCTTTTCGATCTGTAGAAATTGTTTTAGTTAATCTCTCTGGAATCCAAATCGCTGCTGTTCTCCCTGTGGAAAAACACAAACAAAACCCCGACTCCAGACAATCACTGGGTCAGGACCTTTCCATTGTCCTGTTAGAATATCTTTCCAAAGTACCTTAGGCTTATGTACATTTTTTGGATACATATGTCTTTCCGCAGCACTAAGTCCTGATGAATCCAAATTTAAAAAGTTTAGAGTAAAAAGCGTTATTTTAAGTTTATCTTTGGGGGATATATACCCCTTTCCAATTCCCTCTTTTTGCTTTAATAAGTATATGTCTGTATCTAATAGTTGTCTTAGCTTTTTGCATTTTCTATCTGAAATACCTTACTTGACATTTTCAACCATTTTTTATCTTATTTCTATCTTCTAGTTTTTTTTTTCCTAAGGTTTGTATTTTTACCCTTAGTTGCTTATTTTCCTCCTAGTTTTTTTTTTTTTCCTATTTTGTGGGTTTAAAATTCTTGTCTTCCTACATTTTTTCTATCTTTCTACATCTTCTTTATCTTTTTTCTTTTTAACTTTCTATACTTCTGTCTTTAAAGTTTTTCACTTTAAATTTTTAATCTTCTTTATCTAAATATCTTTTATCCTATTATCTTCCCATTTTTTTAAAGTAATGCCTTTAAGATTAAGCTTCTTTCCTCCATCATGAAGGCATTTTAACCACCTTCAATTTAACCTTTTAAAGCCTTTTAATTATCATCTATACTGTACTTTTAAATGTACTTTTTCACCACCTACAGCTTCACTCTTTTAAACGAGGCTTAGATTTTGTTTAAATCGCTTCAATGTTAGTTTACATGGCTGCCTTTCAACCAAAGGCTTTTTTTTTAACTCCATTGAGAAGCTTTGTCTCAATCTGCCATGTACAAATACCTTTTTCTTCTTTCTTCCTTTCTCAAGCTTTTAAACTAAGTCTAGTTTCCTCAAAATCTTTTTAAATGGCATTTTACAACTTTTTACTTTACCACACAGAGATTATCTCATCTAGAAACATTTCTTTTTCCTTTAACCTTTTATATTAAAATATATTCCCACATCTTGAATCTTTTTATCTCTTTTTTAACTGTTAACCCTCTTATAAATTTACATTCTGAAACAACTCTTATAAAATTTCTGATTTAGACAAATTACTCCACTTTAATAAGATGAAAGACTTTCATGTTTTTTATGATACTATAATACTATAATTGAAACCTAACTGAAAATTTTTCTACTCTTTGTATATAAATTACACATGATAGAATCTTAACACTTAGTAACCTTGTTTTAGCAAAGACACAGACCAAAGCAATATTAAACATTTTTCCATTTACCAATTTATGAAAACACACATAATGTTTAAATATATTACCTTATGGAACTTAATAAGTAAAGAGTGGTTGATGTTTCAACATTTTAGCTTTGTAAATTAATCAGAACTTTGTAGAAACCAAGATCTTAGACAAGTGTAGCAAACAGAACTAGCCATCTCTTTCTTGTTGAAGAAAAATCCTTCTACAGGATACCATGGTGGTCCCATTGATATACTTAATAACTCGTCTTTAAAAAGCCATGTGCTACATTTTTGTATTGTATCAACATATGTCCTAACTGTTCTTGGTCTTACTGGGGTGCCTCCTTCCTCTAACAATTTCTCTTGCTCGGAGGCGAACAACTTCAAACCTTGAGTCAACCATTTTCCCCAGTTTGCCTGAGAAAGTTCTAGGAACAGGCAACTTGAAATAAAAACAAAATAAGTCAAAACAAGAACACATTGTTTTTTGAAATGTTCACCCATTCTTTCTCTCTTCCTCAAGGGTGAGAAATTTCACTTACCTCTAAGCTTCAGAAGTTCCCCGTACGGGCCACCAAATGCCACAGTCTGGCTGGGCACAAATGCCGCAGTCTGGCTGGGCACACAATCACGAGCCACCACACAGCTTGTAGATTCAAACAGCAACTCTTTATTCCCGAACTCACACCAGCCGTCTACAATCACGTTCTGGGGAAATCCACGTTCTCTTCCCAAATCCACGTTCTCTCCCAAATTCACCTCCACTGGGCTTCTATCTCCAAAATATACTGTCTGAATCCCGTGAGAACTCAAGGGGAACTCAGGCAGCAGGATACGCCCTATTCCCAGCAGGAATAATCTTAAACCTTAAACCTGGAACCTAAACTGGGAACGCCCTAAACAAGATTATCTTAAAACCGGGAACACCCTAATCTGCCTTGGTCCTTGAGCAAGGTTAAGTACATTCAATGTCACTGCAACATGGGGTACGCTGGCAAGGAAATTGTCATACCTACTTGGCTAATGGCTCCCAGC